>NC_069504.1:942580218-942880218 GCF_027579735.1 Bombina bombina | reverse complement strand
AGTGTTAGGTTTATTTAAGGGGGGTTTGGGTTAGATTAGGGGTATGTGGGTGGTGGGTTGTAATGTTGGGGGGGGGTATTGTATGTTTTTTTTTACAGGCAAAAGAGCTGAACTTCTTGGGGCATGCCCCGCAAAGGGCCCTGTTCAGGGCTGGTAAGGTAAAAGAGCTTGTAACTTTTTTAATTTAGAATAGGGTAGGGAATTTATTATTTTGGGGGGCTTTGTTATTTTATTAGGGGGCTTAGAGTAGGTGTAATTAGTTTAAAATTGTTGTAATATTTTTCTTATGTTTGTAAATATTTTTTTATTTTCTGTAACTTAGTTCTTTTTTATTTTTTGTACTTTAGCTAGTTTATTTAATTGTATTTATTTGTAGCAATTGTGTTTATTTAATTTATTGATAGTGTAGTGTTAGGTTAATTGTAGGTAATTGTAGGTAGTTTATTTAATTATTTTATTGATAGGGTAGTGTTAGGTTTAATTATATCTTAGGTTAGGATTTATTTTACAGGTAAATTTATTATTATTATTTTAACTAGGTAACTATTAAATAGTTCTTAACTATTTAATAGCTATTGTACCTAGTTAAAATAAATACAAAGTTGCCTGTAAAATAAATATTAATCCTAAAATGGCTATAATATAATTATAATTTATATTGTAGCTATATTAGGATTTATTTTACAGGTAAGTATTTAGCTTTAAATAGGATTAATTTATTTAATAAGAGTTAATTTATTTTGTTAGATTAAAATTATATTTAAGTTAGGGGGGTGTTAGTGTTAGGGTTAGACTTAGCTTTAGGGGTTAATACATTTATTAGAATAGCGGTGAGCTCCGGTCGTCAGATTAGGGGTTAATAATTGAAGGTAGGTGTCGGCGATGTTAGGGAGGGCAGATTAGGGGTTAATACTATTTATGATAGGGTTAGTGAGGCAGATTCGGGGTTAATAACTTTATTATAGTAGCGCTCAGGTCCGCTCGGCAGATTAGGGGTTAATAAGTGTAGGTAGGTGTCGGCGACGTTGTGGGGGGCAGATTAGGGGTTAATAAATATAACATAGGGGTCGGCGATGTTAGGGCAGCAGATTAGGGGTACATAGGGATAACGTAGGTTGCGGCGGTTTACGGAGCGGAAGATTAGGGGTTAATAATAATATGCAGGGGTCAGCGATAGCGGGAGTGGCAGATTAGGGGTTAATAAGTGTAAGGTTAGGGGTGCTTAGACTCGGGGTACATGTTAGAGTGTTAGGTGCAGACGTAGGAAGTGTTTCCCCATAGGAAACAATGGGGCTGCGTTAGGAGCTGAACGCTGCTTTTTTGCAGGTGTTAGGTTTTTTTTCAGCTCAAACAGTCCCATTGTTTCCTATGGGGGAATCGTGCACGAGCACGTTTTTGATGCCGGCCGCGTCCGTAAGCAACTCTGGTATCGAGAGTTGCATTTGCGGTAAAAATGCCCTACGCTCCTTTTTTGGAGCCTAACGCAGCATTTGTTTTAACTCTCGATACCAGAGTTAAATTTATGGTGCGGCCAGAAAAAAGCCCGCGGAGCGTTAACAGCCCTTTTACCGCCGAACTCTAAATCTAGGCCTTAGCTTCTCTATAGTCTAATACCATTCGCCAAGAACCAACCGGTTTGGGAAGAGGGCAGACTGCTGAGTTCATTTGACTGTACTGTTCGTTTAGTACTCCTTGTTTAAGTAAATCACCAATGACTATCTGTATATAGGGAATGGCTACACCATTGATTTTATACTGTGCCTGTTTCTTAGGAACTACTGTGCCTGTAGCAATATGATGACTGATTCCTTTACAATGTCTAACCCGATTTTCCCACTTCTGAATTATATTAACATTTTTCTTTAAGTAAAAATCTAAGGCCTAGATTTGGAGTTTGGCGGTAAAAGGGCTGTTAACGCTCTGCTGGCTTTTTTCTGGCCGCACCATAAATTTAACTCTGGTATCGAGAGTTTAAACAAATGCTGCGTTAGGCTCCAAAAAAGGAGCGTAGAGCATTTTTACCGCAAATGCAACTCTCGATACCAGAGTTGCTTACGGACGCGGCCGGCCTCAAAAACGTGCTCGTGCACGATTCTCCCATAGGAAACAATGGGGCTGTTTGAGCTGAAAAAAAACCTAACACCTGCAAAAAAGCAGCGTTCAGCTCCTAACGCAGCCCCATTGTTTCCTATGGGGAAACACTTCCTACGTCTGCACCTAACACTCTAACATGTACCCCGAGTCTAAACACCCCTAACCTTACACTTATTAACCCCTAATCTGCCGCCCCCGCTATCGCTGACACCTGCATATTTTTTTTATCCCCTAATCTGCCGCTCCGTAAACCGCCGCAACCTACGTTATCCCTATGTACCCCTAATCTGCTGCCCTAACATCGCCGACCCCTATATTATATTTATTAACCCCTAATCTGCCCCCTCAACGTCGCCGACACCTGCCTACACTTATTAACCCCTAATCTGCCGAGCGGACCTGAGCGCTACTATAATAAAGTTATTAACCCCTAATCCGCCTCACTAACCCTATCATAAATAGTATTAACCCCTAATCTGCCCTCCCTAACATCGCCGACACCTACCTTCAATTATTAACCCCTAATTTGCCGAGCGGACCTCACCGCTACTATAATAAATGTATTAACCCCTAAAGCTAAGTCTAACCCTAATACTAACACCCCCCTAAGTTAAATATAATTTACATCTAACGAAATAAATTAACTCTTATTAAATAACTTATTCCTATTTAAAGCTAAATACTTACCTGTAAAATAAATCCTAATATAGCTACAATATAAATTATAATTATATTATAGCTATTTTAGGATTAATATTTATTTTACAGGCAACTTTTTAATTATTTTAACCAGGTACAATAGCTATTAAATAGTTAAGAACTATTTAATAGTTACCTAGTTAAAATAATAACAAATTTACCTGTAAAATAAATCCTAACCTAAGATATAATTAAACCTAACACTACCCTATCAATAAATTAATTAAATAAACTACCTACAATTACCTACAATTAACCTAACACTACACTATCAATAAATTAATTAAACACAATTGCTACAAATAAATACAATTAAATAAACTAGCTAAAGTACAAAAAATAAAAAAGAACTAAGTTACAAAAAATAATAAAATATTTACAAACATAAGAAAAATATTACAACAATTTTAAACTAATTACACCTACTCTAAGCCCCCTAATAAAATAACAAAGCCCCCCAAAATAAAAAATTCCCTACCCTATTCTAAATTAAAAAAGTTACAAGCTCTTTTACCTTACCAGCCCTGAACAGGGCCCTTTGCGGGGCATGCCCCAAGGATTTCAGCTCTTTTGCCTGTAAAAAAAAACATACAATACCCCCCCAACATTACAACCCACCACCCACATACCCCTAATCTAACCCAAACCCCCCTTAAATAAACCTAACACTAAGCCCCTGAAGATCTTCCTACCTTGTCTTCACCATACCAGGTTCACCGATCCGTCCTGGCTCCAACATCTTCATCCAACCCAAGCGGGGGTTGGCGATCCATCATCCGGTGCTGAAGAGGTCCAGAAGAGGCTCCAAAGTCTTCCTCCTATCCGGCAAGAAGAGGACAACCGGACCGGCAAACATCTTCTCCAAGCGGCATCTTCAATCTTCTTCCATCCGGTGCGGAGCGGGTCCATCTTGAAGCAGGCGACGCGGATCCATCCTCTTCTTCCGTTGTCTCCCGACGAATGACGGTTCCTTTAAGGGACGTCATCCAAGATGGCGTCCCTCGAATTCCGATTGGCTGATAGGATTCTATCAGCCAATCGGAATTAAGGTAGGAATTTTCTGATTGGCTGATGGAATCAGCCAATCAGAATCAAGTTCAATCCGATTGGCTGATCCAATCAGCCAATCAGATTGAGCTCGCATTCTATTGGCTTTTCCGATCAGCCAATAGAATGCGAGCTCAATCTGATTGGCTGATTGGATCAGCCAATCGGATTGAACTTGATTCTGATTGGCTGATTCCATCAGCCAATCAGAAAATTCCTACCTTAATTCCGATTGGCTGATAGAATCCTATCAGCCAATCGGAATTCGAGGGACGCCATCTTGGATGACGTCCCTTAAAGGAACCGTCATTCGTCGGGAGACAACGGAAGAAGAGGATGGATCCGCGTCGCCTGCTTCAAGATGGACCCGCTCCGCACCGGATGGAAGAAGATTGAAGATGCCGCTTGGAGAAGATGTTTGCCGGTCCGGATGTCCTCTTCTTGCCGGATAGGAGGAAGACTTTGGAGCCTCTTCTGGACCTCTTCAGCACCGGATGATGGATCGCCAACCCCCGCTTGGGTTGGATGAAGATGTTGGAGCCAGGACGAATCGGTGAACCTGGTATGGTGAAGACAAGGTAGGAAGATCTTCAGGGGCTTAGTGTTAGGTTTATTTAAGGGGGGTTTGGGTTAGATTAGGGGTATGTGGGTGGTGGGTTGTAATGTTGGGGGGGGGGTATTGTATGTTTTTTTTTACAGGCAAAAGAGCTGAAATCCTTGGGGCATGCCCCGCAAAGGGCCCTGTTCAGGGCTGGTAAGGTAAAAGAGCTTGTAACTTTTTTAATTTAGAATAGGGTAGGGAATTTTTTATTTTGGGGGGCTTTGTTATTTTATTAGGGGGCTTAGAGTAGGTGTAATTAGTTTAAAATTGTTGTAATATTTTTCTTATGTTTGTAAATATTTTATTATTTTTTGTAACTTAGTTCTTTTTTATTTTTTGTACTTTAGCTAGTTTATTTAATTGTATTTATTTGTAGCAATTGTGTTTAATTAATTTATTGATAGTGTAGTGTTAGGTTAATTGTAGGTAATTGTAGGTAGTTTATTTAATTAATTTATTGATAGGGTAGTGTTAGGTTTAATTATATCTTAGGTTAGGATTTATTTTACAGGTAAATTTGTTATTATTTTAACTAGGTAACTATTAAATAGTTCTTAACTATTTAATAGCTATTGTACCTGGTTAAAATAATTACAAAGTTGCCTGTAAAATAAATATTAATCCTAAAATAGCTATAATATAATTATAATTTATATTGTAGCTATATTAGGATTTATTTTACAGGTAAGTATTTAGCTTTAAATAGGAATAAGTTATTTAATAAGAGTTAATTTATTTCGTTAGATGTAAATTATATTTAAGTTAGGGGGGTGTTAGTGTTAGGGTTAGACTTAGCTTTAGGGGTTAATCAATTTATTAGAATAGCGGTGAGCTCCGGTCGTCAGATTAGGGGTTAATAATTGAAGGTAGGTGTCGGCGATGTTAGGGAGGGCAGATTAGGGGTTAATACTATTTATGATAGGGTTAGTGAGGCGGGTTAGGGGTTAATAACTTTATTATAGTAGCGCTCAGGTCCGCTCGGCAGATTAGGGGTTAATAAGTGTAGGCAGGTGTCGGTGACGTTGAGGGGGGCAGATTAGGGGTTAATAAATATAATATAGGGGTCGGCGGTGTTAGGGGCAGCAGATTAGGGGTACATAGGGATAACGTAGGTGGCGGCGCTTTGCGGTCGGAAGATTAGGGGTTAATTATTTTAAGTAGCTGGCGGCCACGTTGTGGGGGGCAGGTTAGGGGTTAATAAATGTAATACAGGGGTCGGCGGGGTTAGGGGCAGCAGATTAGGGGTACATAAGTATAACGTAGGTGGCGGTCGGCAGATTAGGGGTTAAAAATTTAAATCGAGTGGCGGCGATGTGGGGGGAGCTCGGTTTAGGGGTACATAGGTAGTTTATGGGTGTTAGTGTACTTTAGGGTACAGTAGTTAAGAGCTTTATGAACCGGCGTTAGCCAGAAAGCTCTTAACTCCTGCTATTTTCAGGCGGCTGGAATTTTGTCGTTAGAGCTCTAACGCTCACTTCAGAAACGACTCTAAATACCGGCATTAGAAAGATCCCATTGAAAAGATAGGATACGCAAATGGCGTAGGGGGATCTGCGGTATGGAAAAGTCGCGGCTGAAAAGTGAGCGTTAGACCCTTTAATCACTGACTCCAAATACCAGCGGGCGCCCAAAACCAGCGTTAGGAGCCTCTAACGCTGGTTTTGACGGCTACCGCCGAACTCCAAATCTAAGCCTAAGTTTCTAACATCAGATACTGCAGTATTATCTAATTGCATTTTCATAAATGCTGCTACATCAACTCTAGTAGTTAAAGGAAGTTCATCTTCCAGCTGCAATGAAATAAAATGTGCTACATCCTTATAAGCTATAAGAAAATCAGAATCAAGCTTAGGATGCTGAACTAATTCTAAGTGCACTCTTTTTACCATTTATTTTTACCTGTGTATTACATGAGGGATAAGTACCTTCACCTTTTAAAGTCTGTATAGTTATATTTGCTAATACATCATCTTCTAACATATCTGATTGTACTAAAGATATTTATGCTTGTGTATCTAAATACCCCTCATAAGTCTCTCCCCCATAATCTACTGTTAATTTACTTCATTCACCTTCAGACTCTTCTGGGATGTCTGGTAGTGATTTCTCTATTTGCCCTACTTTTTTTAGTATTAGCTGGGGCAACTGAAATTTCACTCCTTTCAGTAGAATGAATCTATCCGATCTGGAGTCTTTTTTTTTTTTTTTTTTTAAATGGTCTCACTGTCCTGCGAGGAAATTCCTCATAAGGCAAATCTGAAGATTTGCTCTAAATAGTTATAAACTGATTTTCATTGGTGTAAGATGGAGGTGCTTGGGAGTAAGGTAGTGGAGAGTTAAATTTAGTTTGTTTCTGTGGATATTGTTCTCTTGCATTCTTTTTTTATTTTACAAACTGAGCTCTGTTTTTCCTCTGCTGGAAAATCTTTTCTCCTTCCTTTTCTCTGCTATTTGAAGTTACTAGTGCATCTCCAGTCAGGTCCTTACCTACAAGTGTATAAGTATGTCTAAATATATATCAGGCATTTATTTAGGTCTCTCTGCTATAGGTACAGAGAGTATTTTCTCTCTATATCCAAAATTAAGCCTTGTCCTTTAACATTTGGCTTTAAACAACCATGTTGTGATTATTTTAATTGTAAATCTCAGCTCTAATAAATATGCTGCTACAATGCCACTATTTATATTCATCATTCCTAAAAATATCAGCAAGTGAAGCCAAAGTATCTTTACCTTGTGTCTTTACATGATGTGCATAAATCACTAAATTCCACTTCCTTGCCTCAAATATAAAAACACACAAACCATAGAATAAAATAGCATTAACTAATGTTCTATTTTGTGAAAGATAATGAGTTGGATAAACTCCAGCCAATGCATGAACTCTGTCATTTAACCACAAAGCTATGTCCTTCGGATTGCGTGGCATCACTCCAATTGTTGTTTTTATATTACATTTAGGAATTCCTGCAGCTTCAGCAAAAAAAAAAAAAAAACTTGCTATATGCCGGACACTTTCACTATTTAAAACCTGAGCTTACATATAAGCTAAACATTGTATCACATTAAAAAGGTTTTCCCTCTCAGCTTGCTCATATTCTGCAGCTGGTATTATTTATTTTCCCTTTACTGGACTATACAAACTAGATCTAGGAGTACCCCACATCTCAATTCAGGCTAAAGCCTTTTGGGCAATGTCTTTCTATTACTGTAGCAATAACAGGAGGTCTGCCTAAAATCTCTACAATACCATCATAAGAAACATTTGTATTTCTATTTGTTGCACGATCAAAATCTGCATCTATAGTGTGATATATAGGTTGTTGCAAAACTACTCCAGCAGCATTAGCAAAGTTTAAATGAATTAAACCATAACTGTATCTCCAAAGCAATAACCTCATAATTTCCAATGACTCTACCATTCTGCATTTTAAACACATAATTGAGTTTCAAAAGATTCTGCAAATCCTGATTAGCCATGATATTTTAGCACCTTCCCTCACGTGTGAGGGGACCCAGGTAAAATTATAATAATTATTATAAAACATATATTACCTCTCAAAATACCCAGGGACGCCAATTGTAGTGGTTCACACCTAATTCACTTGTAAGGTCTTAAAGCACAGTTATATTGAAATATAAATTCCAAGCACTGAACTTTAAATGTTATATCAGTGAAACAGGCCTCATTTCTTACAAATAAAGTTTTGAGTACAATAAAGAAATGGTACTTGAGAAGATAACATTGTTTAAAAATAAATTTTATTATACAGAAAAATCAGCTTACAGAAGTAATATAAAATTAAATTAATTTAAATCCAATATACACACAGAGTTAAAAGACTTTTAGTTTAAACTTGCTTTCAATAACAATTGTTACATACCACTCGAAATGACTTCTTTGCAACCAAATCTTATCCTTAGAGATGCTCTATAATATCCTGTCAGAGTCACCTGCCTCATGTTTACAACAAGGTGTTTTTATAGTTTTTTATTTGGATGACGTCATCATTTATTGTTTTCTTTTTATATGTATTTTTAGCATCATTTTAACATCAACAAAACTTGTCTAGCTTTTTCTATCTTCAACTATGTGGCCTTGATAATCTGTTATACAAGAGTTTAGACATACGCACTTTAAATTGCAAGGAGCATCCATTTTAGAGCTATAAATTCAAGGTTGAATCAACCTCCATTTTAAATCATATAACATCTTACGTTAAAACTAGTTAGCTGGTTAGTATGTTAGCAGACAGATAATAAAAACCTTTTATATTGTAAAAGACTTTTGTTTAAACATATAAAAGTATTCAGTTATACATTGTACATATTGTACATCATTTAAACATATATTTGAATATAATCATACATATATTGCAAAATAAGCATATTAAAGATTATATTTTTCACAATTTATGTGAACAGGCTCTTATAACAAGGTACAGTCTTTATGTATAGAAGCTGTACATGATAGATTTAAAAGAAATCTATCATTTATAGTTAGTTATAAGTGTCTTGCTGAAAGAATGTATTTCTTACTGTTGGCATATTTATCAAGTGAATAGCAATATTAATTTGCAATCTAACATTACATAGCAGCTTTTATTGAGACAAGCATGCTATAAACAAAGTTTATTTGCAAAGTTATGCATTGTTAACTAAAAATTACATTTACAAGCACAGGTGTATCACAGGGTTAATGAAAGCCTGTCTGACTGTGCCACTATCTCCTTGAGACGACCTCCCCATGCTTCCAAATCGTCTCCTCCTCCTCCTCTCTGTCTCCCCATCTGAACTTTCCCCCTCTTCTTCTTCTCTTCTAGCAGGCACCCACGTGACATCCACCGACACATCATCATCAACCGATTCACTTGTATCTGAAACATCAAGAAAGGAAGCAGCAGCGGGTACAACATCATCATCATCATCACACCGTACCTCCATGTCGGTAATGCTGCCTGACTGAGACTGATCACTATTATCTACAACCTCTGTCAATGATGGTTGCGCATCACTCATTTCTTCCAAATGATGTGTCAATAACTCCTGTGACAGATCAAGTGAAGCGGCTGTGGTGCTAGTGTTGGTGGTGGCGACAGGCGGGGGAGTGGCACTGGTCACTTGAGACCTTCCCAAAGCCCAGCTGGACGTAGATGGTGCGTCAAGGTTAGGAGGACTAGCAGCAGAAGCTGAAGAAGATTGGGTGTCCTGTGTTAGCCATTCAACTAGGTCCTCCTCAGAAGTTTTCGCGTCCCCCCTGGCACCCGGCGTCTGAACAATGTGCATATTTGCAGGGTCTAAAGGAATCACAGCACCACGACCACGGAACCTGCGGGGTGGCCTGCCTCTGCCTGCACAGTATACGCTGTGATACTGACAACAACAAAAAAGACAGATGTTTTATAAATAACAAATTGTTAATTTTTTTAAATAGTACTGTGACAACAAATATCATTGTTTGGCACTAGTTGGCAAATGGGCCTGTCTGGCACACACGCTGGGAGAAAGGAAACTGCAATTCAATGGCACTAGGAGACTGAAGAATCACAGTCAAAACAGTTATGATTAACAAAAATTCCAATCCTGTGACAATAAATATGATTGGTGGCACTAATTGGCTAGTTGCGACTGGCACACAGGCAGGCAGGCAGGAGGAAAATGCAATTCAAGGGCACTAGTATACTGCAGATTGACAGTCAAAACGGTGATGATTGACAAATTTTGCAATACTGTTAAAAGAAATATGATTGCTGGCACTAATTGGATAGTTGGGCCTGGCACACAGGCTGGCAGGCAGTAGAAAAGTGCAATTCAATGGCACGAGCAAACTGAGGACTAAGATCAACAATTTTTTTAATTTTAATTAGTAACTATACTGTGACAACAATTAGGATTGGTGTAAAAAGTTGGCAAAACGGCCTGGCACAAAAGGTTGGCAGGCAGGAGGTAAATGCAATTCAAGGACATTAGGAGACTGAATACTGACAGTCAAAACAGTGATGATTGACAATTTTTGCAATACTGTTAAAAGAAATAGGATTGCTGGCAATAATTGGCTAGGTGGGCCTGGCGCACAGCAGGCTGCAAGGCAGGAGGAAAGTGCAATTCACTGGCACCAGCAAACTGAGGATTCCCAACAAATATTAACCAAAATTTTCATTTTTAATTACTAAGAATACTGTGACAACAAATGTGATTGGTGTAAATATTTTTCAAGTAGGCCTGGCACACAGGCTTGGAAGGCAGGAGAAAAGTGCAATTCTAGGGCACGAGCAAACTGAGGATTAAGATCAACAATCAAGAATTTTTTAATTTTAATTAGTAACTATACTGTGACAACAATTAGGATTGGTGTAAATAGTTGGCAAGACGGCCTGGCACAAAAGGCTGGCAGGCAAGAGGTAAATGCAATTCAAGGACACTAGGAGACTGAATACTGACAGTCAAAACAGTGATGAATGACAATTTTTGCAATACTGTTAAAAGAAATAGGATTGCTGGCAATAATTGGCTAGGTGGGCCTGGCACACAGCAGGCTGCAAGGCAGGAGGAAAGTGCAATTCACTGGCACCAGCAAACTGAGAATTCCCAACAAATATTAACCAAAATTTAAATTTTTAATTACTAAGAATACTGTGACAACAAATATGATTGGTGTAAATATTTTTCAAGTAGGCCTGGCACACAGGCTTGGAAGGCAGGAGAAAAGTGCAATTGTAGGGCATGAGCAAACTGAGGATTAAGATCAACAATCAAATATTTTTTAATTTTAATTAGTAACTATACTGTGACAACAATTAGGATTGGTGTAAATAGTTGGCAAGACAGCCTGGCACAAAAGGCTGGCAGGCAGGAGGTAAATGCAATTCAAGGACACTAGGAGACTGAATACTGACAGTCAAAACAGTGATGATTGACAATTTTTGCAATACTGTTAAAAGAAATAGGATTGCTGGCAAAAATTGGCTAGGTGGGCCTGGCACACAGCAGGCTGGAAGGCAGGAGGAAAGTGCAATTCACTGGCACCAGCAAACTGAGGATTCCCAACAAATATTAACCAAAAGTTTAATTTTTAATTACTAAGAATACTGTGACAACAAATATGATTGGTGTAAATATTTTTCAAGTAGGCCTGGCACACAGGCTTGGAAGGCAGGAGAAAAGTGCAATTCTAGGGCACGAGCAAACTGAGGATTAAGATCAACAATCAAGAATTTTTTAATTTTAATTAGTAACTATACTGTGACAACAATTAGGATTGGTGTAAATAGTTGGCAAGACGGCCTGGCACAAAAGGCTGGCAGGCAATAGGTAAATGCAATTCAAGGACACTAGGAGACTGAATACTGACAGTCAAAACAGTGATGAATGACAATTTTTGCAATACTGTTAAAAGAAATATGATTGCTGGCAATAATTGGCTAGGTGGGCCTGGCACACAGCAGGCTGCAAGGCAGGAGGAAAGTGCAATTCACTGGCACCAGCAAACTGAGGATTCCCAACAAATATTAACCAAAATTTAAATTTTTAATTACTAAGAATACTGTGACAACAAATATGATTGGTGTAAATATTTTTCAAGTAGGCCTGGCACACAGGCTTGGAAGGCAGTAGAAAAGTGCAATTGTAGGGCACGAGCAAACTAAGGATTAAGATCAACAATCAAATATTTTTTAATTTTAATTAGTAACTATACTATGACAACAATTAGGATTGGTGTAAATAGTTGGCAAGACAGCCTGGCACAAAAGGCTGGCAGGCAGGAGGTAAATGCAATTCAAGGACACTAGGAGACTGAATACTGACAGTCAAAACAGTGATGATTGACAATTTTTGCAATACTGTTAAAAGAAATAGGATTGCTGGCAATAATTGGCTAGGTGGGCCTGGCACACAGCAGGCTGCAAGACAGGAGGAAAGTGCAATTCACTGGCACCAGCAAACTGAGGATTCGCCACAAATATTACCCAAAATTTTAATTTTTAATTACTAAGAATACTGTGACAACAAATATGATTGGTGTAAATATTTTTCAAGTAGGCCTGGCACACAGGCTTGGAAGGCAGTAGAAAAGTGCAATTCTAGGGCACGAGCAAACTGAGGATTAAGATCAACAATCAAGAATTTTTTAATTTTAATTAGTAACTATACTGTGACAACAATTAGGATTGGTGTAATTAGTTGGCAAGACGGCCTGGCACAAAAGGCTGGCAGGCAGGAGGTAAATGCAATTCAAGGACACTAGGAGACTGAATACTGACAGTCAAAACAGTGATGATTGACAATTTTTGCAATACTGTTAAAAGAAATAGGATTGCTGGCAATAATTGGCTAGGTGGGCCTGGCACACAGCAGGCTGCAAGGCAGGAGGAAAGTGCAATTCACTGGCACCAGCAAACTGAGAATTCCCAACAAATATTAACCAAAATTTTAATTTTTAATTAATAAGAATACTGTGACAACAAATATGATTGGTGTAAATATTTTTCAAGTAGGCCTGGCACACAGGCTTGGAAGGCAGTAGAAAAGTGCAATTCTAGGGCACGAGCTAACTGAGGATTAAGATCAACAATCAAGAATTTTGTAATTTTAATTAGTAACTATACTGTGACAACAATTAGGATTGGTGTAAATAGTTGGCAAGACGGCCTGGCACAAAAGGCTGGCAGGCAAGAGGTAAATGCAATTCAAGGACACTAGGAGACTGAATACTGAC
Organism: Bombina bombina; assembly: GCF_027579735.1. Lineage (NCBI taxonomy): Eukaryota > Metazoa > Chordata > Amphibia > Anura > Bombinatoridae > Bombina > Bombina bombina. Next base: position 942,867,061 of record NC_069504.1, on the reverse strand, counting down.
AGTCAAAACAGTGATGAATGACAATTTTTGCAATACTGTTAAAAGAAATATGATTGCTGGCAATAATTGGCTAGGTGGGCCTGGCACACAGCAGGCTGCAAGGCAGGAGGAAAGTGCAATTCACTGGCACCAGCAAACTGAGGATTCCCAATAAATATTAACCAAAATTTTAATTTTTAATTACTAAGAATACGGTGACAACAAATATGATTGGTGTAAATATTTTTCAAGTAGGCCTGGCACACAGGCTTGGAAGGCAGGAGAAAAGTGCAATTCTAGGGCACGAGCAAACTGAGGATTAAGATCAACAATCAAGAATTTTGTAATTTTAATTAGTAACTATACTGTGACAACAATTAGGATTGGTGTAAATAGTTGGCAAGACGGCCTGGCACAAAAGGCTGGCAGGCAATAGGTAAATGCAATTCAAGGACACTAGGAGACTGAATACTGACAGTCAAAACAGTGATGAATGACAATTTTTGCAATACTGTTAAAAGAAATATGATTGCTGGCAATAATTGGCTAGGTGGGCCTGGCACACAGCAGGCTGCAAGGCAGGAGGAAAGTGCAATTCACTGGCACCGGCAAACTGAGGATTCCCAACAAATATTAACCAAAATTTAAATTTTTAATTACTAAGAATACTGTGACAACAAATATGATTGGTGTAAATATTTTTCAAGTAGGCCTGGCACACAGGCTTGGAAGGCAGTAGAAAAGTGCAATTGTAGGGCACGAGGAAACTAAGGATTAAGATCAACAATCAAATATTTTTTAATTTTAATTAGTAACTATACTGTGACAACAATTAGGATTGGTGTAAATAGTTGGCAATACGGCCTGGCACAAAAGGATGGCAGGCAGGAGGTAAATGCAATTCAAGGACACTAGGAGACTGAATACTGACAGTCAAAACAGTGATGATTGACAATTTTTGCAATACTGTTAAAAGAAATAGGATTGCTGGCAATAATTGGCTAGGTGGGCCTGGCACACAGCAGGCTGCAAGGCAGGAGGAAAGTGCAATTCACTGGCACCAGCAAACTGAGGATTCGCCACAAATATTACCCAAAATTTTAATTTTTAATTACTAAGAATACTGTGACAACAAATATGATTGGTGTAAATATTTTTCAAGTAGGCCTGGCACACAGGCTTGGAAGGCAGGAGAAAAGTGCAATTCTAGGGCATGAGCAAACTGAGGATTAAGATCAACAATCAAGAATTTTTTAATTTTAATTAGTAACTATACTGTGACAACAATTAGGATTGGTGTAATTAGTTGGCAAGACGGCCTGGCACAAAAGGCTGGCAGGCAGGAGGTAAATGCAATTCAAGGACACTAGGAGACTGAATACTGACAGTCAAAACAGTGATGAATGACAATTTTTGCAATACTGTTAAAAGAAATAGGATTGCTGGCAATAATTGGCTAGGTGGGCCTGGCACACAGCAGGCTGCAAGGCAGGAGGAAAGTGCAATTCACTGGTACCAGCAAACTGAGAATTCCCAACAAATATTAACCAAAATTTTAATTTTTAATTAATAAGAATACTGTGACAACAAATATGATTGGTGTAAATATTTTTCAAGTAGGCCTGGCACACAGGCTTGGAAGGCAGTAGAAAAGTGCAATTGTAGGGCACGAGCAAACTGAGGATTAAGATCAACAATCAAGAATTTTTTAATTTTATTTAGTAACTATACTGTGACAACAATTAGGATTGGTGTAAATAGTTGGCAAGATGGCCTGGCACAAAAGGCTGGCAGGAAAGAGGTAGATGCAATTCAAGGACACTAGGAGACTGATTACTGACAGTCAAAACAGTGATGATTGACCATTTTGGCAATACTGTTAAAAGAAATAGGATTGCTGGCAATAATTGGCTAGGTGGGCCTAGCACACAGCAGGCTGCAAGGCAGGAGGAAAGTGCAATTCACTGGCACCAGCAAACTGAGGATTCGCCACAAATAATACCCCAAATTTAAATTTTTAATTACTAAGAATACTGTGACAACAAATATGATTGGTGTAAATATTTTTCAAGTAGGCCTGGCACACAGGCTTGGAAGGCAGGAGAAAAGTGCAATTGTAGGGCATGAGCAAACTGAGGATTAAGATCAACAATAAAATATTTTTTAATTTTAATTAGTAACTATACTGTGACAACAATTAGGATTGGTGTAAATAGTTGGCAAGACAGCCTGGCACAAAAGGCTGGCAGGCAGGAGGTAAATGCAATTCAAGAACACTAGGAGACTGAATATTTGCAGTCCAAAAAATTATGATTTTTATTTTTTTATATACTGTTACAAGAATTATGATTGGTGCCACTAATTGGCTATTTGGGCCTGGCACACAGGCTGGCAGATATGAGTCGTGGATGGTAGGTAGGGCAGCAATTTAACACAGTATGCTGTGTAAGTGACAAAAACACAGGCCTGATAGAAAATTAAGTTAGATTACACTAGCAAAATATTTTAAAATTTTAGATTTTAATATTAAAATAATGTTAAGAAGTGCAATGCACATATGAGTGGTCGCACTGGCTGGCTGCTACGTAGGGCAGCAATTAACAACAGTATGCTTTGTAAGTCAGATAGACAGTTAGACACAGGCCTGATAGAAAATAAAATTAGATTACACTAGCATAATGATTTAAAGACTTTTTTTTGGCAATTTAAAGAAAAAGGTTAAGCACATAAATATGAATCGTGGCTGTCTAGCCTTGCAAGGGCAGCTATTAAAAACAGTAGGCTCTGTAAGTCAGATACACACACGCCTGATAGAAAATACTATTAGATTACACTAGAAAAATGATTTAAATTATTTTGGGGGGGGATTAAAAAAAAGTTAAACACATATGAGTCGTGGCTCATAGACTAGGGAGGGCAGCAAGTAAACACAGTAGGCTCTGTATGTCAGCAAAACACACAGGCCTGATAGAAAATTATATTAGATTACACTATCAAACAAATTTAAAAATGTATTTTTTTAAATTTAAATTAAGGTGAAGAAGATATGAGTGCTGGGTGGATGCCTGGCACAGACCAATTAACCAAAAGACTGAAAAAAATGATGTATATTAATGCTGAGTGAGCCTGACAGACACAGGCCTGATAAATGTAATTAGATTACACTAGCAAAATATATATATATTTTTTTTTTTTTTTAATTTAAATAATGTTATAAACGGATATTAACACTGGTGGCTGGCACAGAGCAATGAACCAGAGTATATGCTGTGTGACACAGGCCTGATAGAAAATGAAAAAAAATTACACTAGCAAAATAATTAAATTTTTTGGTTAGTTAAATTTAAACTAATGTTGTTAGGGAGATATCAGTGGTGGCAGTAATCACAGCAGCATATGCTGTGAGCCTTAAACACACAGCCTGAAAGCCAGGCAAATGCTAATAAAAAAAAAACGAAAAAAAAAAAAAAAAAACGGCACGAAATATAGCCCTAAAAAGGGCTTTTTGGGGTGCTGTGCTTGCAGCAGAGATGAGTGGAGTCCTTCTGGACTGTAAATACAATAGCCTTGCTATGTTTTTCCTATTAATGTCAGGAGCAAAAACACAACACGTCCTCTCATTAAGAAAGCAAGGTCGTTATGAGTCTAAAATGGCGGATTCCGAGTAGCTGGGAGGGTCTGTGAGGGAGTGTCTGATGTTGATTGGCTCTAATGTGTCAGATGGCTGTGACATAAAGGGTTAAAGTTTCCTTTAACGCGAACAAGTTATGTTCACTGTGAACCGTTCGCGGGCGAACAGTTCAGGACATCACTAATGCTCAGTTGATATTTTCCTGTCAGCTTTTTACAGTTATACTGCATCAGTTTCAAGTGATTTAGCATATGAGTATTATGTCCCTTTAAATACAATTATCTAAAGTACAAAAAAAAAACCACTACATTACAGAAAATAATAAACATATTATAAGATTTTTAAACTAATTACACCTAATCTAATCCCCTAACAAAATAAAAAAGCCCCCCCAAAATAAAAAAGCCCTACCCTATCAGCCAATATGTGAGCGCATTCGTATTGGCTGATTGGATTGAACTTCAATCCTATTGGCTGATTGCATCAGCCAATAGGATTTTTCTACCTTAATTCCGATTGGCTGATAGAATTCTATCAGCCAATCGGAATTGAAGGGATGCCATCTTGGATGACGTCACTTAAAGGTACCTTCATTCTGTGTTAGCCGTCGATTGAAGAGGATGCTCTGCATAGGATGTCTTGAAGATGGACCCGCTCCACCCTGGATGGATGAAGATAGAAGTGCCGTCTTGATGAAGACTTCTGCCCGTCTGGAGGACCACTTCACCCGGCTTGGATGAAGACTTCTCCTGGCTTTGTTGAGGACTTTGACCCGGTTGGGTGAAGACTTCTCCCGGTAAGGTGATCTTCAAGGGGTTAGTGTTAGGTTTTTTTAAGGGGGTATTGGGTGGGTTTTAGAGTAGTGTTGGTTGTGTGGGTGGTGGGTTTTAATGTTGGGGGGATTTGTAATTTTTTTTCACAGGTAAGAGAGCTGATTACCTTTTAAGGGCTATTTGTAATTTAGTGTAGGGTAGGGCTTTTTATTTGGGGGGGGGGGGCTTTTTATTTTGTTAGGGGATTAGATTAGGTGTAATTAGTTTAAACATCTTTTAATTTGTGTATTATTTTCTGTAATTTAGTGGGGGGTTTTGTACTTTAGATAAATTTATTTAATTGTATTTAATTTAGTTAATTTATTTAATTATAGTGTAGTGTTAGGTGTAATTTTAACTTAGGTTAGGTTTTATTTAACAGGTCAATTTGTATTTATTTTAGCTAGGTAGTTATTAAATAATAAATAACTATTTAGTAACTATTCTACCTAGTTAAAATAAATGCAAACTTGCCTGTAAAATAAAAATAGTTATATTGTAGCTAACTTAGGGTTTATTTTACAGGCAAGTATTTAGTTTTAAATAGGAATAATTTAGTTAATTATAGTAATTTTATTTCGATTTCTTTTAATTATATTTAAGTTAGGGGGTGTTAGGTTTAGGGTTCGACTTAGGTTTAGGGGTTAATAACTTTAATATAGTGGCGGCGACGTTGGGGGCGGCAGATTAGGGGTTAATAAATGTAGGTAGGTGGTGTCGATGTTAGGGCCGGCAGATTAGGGGTTAATAATATTTAAATAATGTTTGCGAGGCAGGAGTGCGGTGGTTTAGGGGTTAATATGTTTATTATAGTGGCGGCGATGTTGGGGGCAGCAGATTATGGGTTAATAAATGTAGTTAGTTGGCGGCGACATAGGGGGCGGCAGATTAGGGGTTAATAAATATAATGTAGGTGTCGGCGATGTTGGGGGCAGCAGATTAGGGGTTCATAAGTATAATGTATGTGGCGGCGGTTTCCGGAGCGGCAGATTAGGGGTTAATAATATAATGTAGGTTGCGGCGATGTCGGGGGCAGCAGATTAGGGGTTAATAAGTGTAAAATTAGTGGTGTTTAGACTCGGGGTTCATGTTAGGGTGTTAGGTGTAGACATAGGAATCAATGGGGCTGCGTTAAGGAGCTTTACACTGCTTTTTGGCCGGTGTTAGACTTTTTTTCAGCTGACTCTCCCCATTGATTCCTATGGGGAAATTGTGCACGAGCATGTTACACCAGCTCAACGCTAACGTAAGCAGCGCTGGCATTGGAGTGCGGTAAGGAGCAAAATTTTGCTCAACACTCACTTCTTGTCTGGGTTGTAAAACCCGTAATACCAGTACTGTCTGTAAGTGAGCAGTGAGCATAAACTGCTTGTTAGCACCGCACAACCTCTAACGCCAAACTCGTAATCTAGCCATTAGTGTTTTATGTCCCTTTAAGGAAAGAAAATAATTTTAAAAATGTCATACAACAAAATAACTTCAACATGTTTAGCTTTAAAAGCTTTAATCTTTAATGGAGGTGCATTCAAATATATTTTTTTCTAAACTACATCATTTTTGACATACCTGTATATACTTGTTGCCTTAATGATAAACATTGTGTTAATTTTAAACTATTATTTACATTGGAAAAAATATACACTTTGATTAAACTGTAAAGGTTTTGAAAATCTCAAGTGAATGCAAAATATCTTCAACATCTTTGTTACTTTCGGAAACTGATTTACTAAACACTGAGATATTTTACTGAATCATCCTGATAGAATAACATAGAAATAGAGAAAAAAAAATGTGTCCAATATGTTCTTCTCTGCTCTTCAAAACACCAGGAAATCTCTACACCACCAAATTTTTACATTAGTTACAGTGGGGCAAAAAAGTATTTAGTCAGCCACCAATTGTGCAAGTTCTCCCACTTAAGAAGATGAGAGAGGCCTGTAATTTTCATCATAGGTATACCTCAACTATGAGAGACAAAATGTGGAAACAAATCCAGGCAATCACATTGTCTGATTTGGAAAGAATTTATTTGCATATTATGGTGGAAAATAAGTATTTGGTCACCCACAAACAAGCAAGATTTCTGGCTCTTACAGACCTGTATCTTCTTCTTTAAGAGGCTCCTCTGTCCTCCACTCATTACCTGTATTAATGGCACCTGTTTGAACTTATTATCAGTATAAAAGACACCTGTCCACAACCTCAAACAGTCACACTCCAAACTCCACTATGGTGAAGACCAAAGAGCTGTCAAAGGACACCAGAAACAAAATTGTAGACCTGTACCAGGCTGGGAAGACTGAATCTGCAATAGGCAAGCAGCTTGGTGTGAAGAAATCAACTGTGGGAGCAATGATTAGAAAATGGAAGACATACAAGACCACTGATAATCTCCCTCGATCTGGGGCTCCACGCAAGATCTCACCCCGTAGGGTCAACATGATCACAAGAACAGTGAGCAAACATCCCAGAACCACATGGGGGGACCTAGTGAATGACCTGCAGAGAGCTGGGACCAACGTAACAAAGGCTACCATCAGTAACACACTACGCCGCCAGGGACTCAGATCCTGCAGTGCCAGACGTGTCCCCCTACTTAAGCCAGTACATGTCCGGGCCCGTCTGAAGTATGCTAGAGAGCATTTGGATGATCCAGAAGTGGATTGGGAGAATGTCATATAGTCAGATGAAAACAAAGTAGATCTGTTTGGTAGAAACACAACTTGTCGTGTTTGGAGGAGAGAGAATGCTGAGTTGCAACCAAAGAACACCATACCTACTGTGAAGCATGGGGGTGGCAACATCATGCTTTGGGGCTGTTTCTCTGCAAAGGGAACAGGACGACTGATCTGTGTACATGAAATAATGAATGGGGCCATGTATCGTGAGATTTTGAGTGCAAACCTCCTTCCATCAGCAAGGGCATTGAAGATGAAACGTGGCTGGGTCTTTTAGCATGACAATGATCCCAAACACACCACCCGGGAAATGAAGGAGTGGCTTCGTAAGAAGCATTTCAAGGTCCTGGAGAGGCTTAGCCAGTCTCCAGATCTCAACCCCATAGAAAACCTTTGGAAGGAGTTGAAAGTCCATGTTGCCCAGCGACAGCCCCAAAACATCACTGCTCTAGAGGAGATCTGCATGCAGGAATGGGCCAGCATACCAGCAACAGTGTGTGACAACCTTGTGAAGACTTACAGAAAATGTTTGACCTCTGTCATTGCCAACAAAGGATATATAACAAAGTATTGAGATTAACTATTGATATTGACCAAATACTTATTTACCACCATAATTTGCAAATAAATTCTTTCCAAATCAGACAATGTGATTGTCTGGATTTGTTTCCACATTTTGTCTCTCATAGTTGAGGTATACATATGATGAAAATTACAGGACTCTCTCATCTTCTTAAGTGGGCGAACTTGCACAATTGGTGGCTGACTAAATACTTTATTGCCCCACTGTATATACTGTTGGACATCATTAACCCCTTAAGTGCTGAATCATTTCACACCCCAGTGCTGATCTTTTTTAAAGTTTTTAGATTCTGCTCACATTTAAGCCCTTCTGTAGGTCATGTTTTAGTGACAAACCCACACATAACATACAGGTTTTTTTTTAGTTAACCCAGCAGATTCAAACCATACCATTATTATATGTATATATCATGGAATGTGAGAAATCTACAGGAAAGGCTGTGAACAATTAATATTTTAACAAAGATTTAATAAAAAAAAGTTGTAATATTAATGTGTGTGTGTAAAGAAGAAGGGGTTATCATCATAAATATAAGAGCCTTTGGATATATTTAAAAAAAGGGACTCCTGTTTGCAAGGTTTTCTAAATATATATATTTATGCAAGGTGTTTTCTTTTACCAGAATGATCACCTGAATAAAGGGGGTCTTGGGGTCTCTAAGCCTTTTTCATAGCCTATCATAAGCCTATCATAATAGCCTAGAGAGATACCTTCTCATTAATATTTTTTAGTATTTTTAGTATTTCTGTTTTAGTGTTTTAAAAACTGTGCTTACATGTTATACCTTCAAGACCCACAGGCAATTACCTTTGAAATGATGGGACTTGGATTTCTATGACCTAAGGGAGCTGAGAACAAAGGGTTTGTATACTTACCCCCCTCCCTATCCAGCTCTCTGCAGCAGTCCAGAACTTTCAAATTTACTGGGTTTGATGGCATCACAACACCTAAGTTCTATTAGCTGTAAGTGTGGGGGGCGTCAATAGCTCGAAAAAGTGCCCCCTCCCCCAGGGTAACACATGGTCATCATACACACAAATAATTGTGTGGGTGTTTATTTCTGCACCTTTACCTTGAACCGCAGCATCTGGTGCCTATGCTGAAGAGATGATGGGTATTTATTAAACATAAACATTTTTTTTTAATATATTTAATTTTATATTATGTGTTTATTTTATTTATATTATTTAGGTAGCTGAGAGTACTCTGGTTCATCTTGATGGTCCAATATAAGGTGCATTTATGTCCCTTTTTTCAAAGTGATCAAAAGACCAACCTCTGGATTTTTTTAAATAGAATGAAATTATAAACAGCTTAAATTTATTAGGATATGTATATGAATTTATTTTCACTTTACATGTTTATCTTTGGTGTTTTCCCTGTAGATGTGTGAATTAGGAGTGAGCCAAGGTAAGAGTTTAATTGTAACCATTTAAATTTATTTTCTTTTTTATAAATAATTATTGATTAAATAGGAATCACATGTCTAAAGGTAATAAAACTAATGTTTAAGCAAATGTTATGAATATTTCTCTTTCATATGTGGATTTCAACTTTATTTTGCAAATTCCCTTGGTGTTTTAAGTTTTTCTTGCAGGTCAGAGTAGAATTCACAAACATTTTTCACAGTTTAGTTGAAGGCAAGATAGTGCTTTGGCCTCTAATTTCAAAGCTGGAAAAGTTATTTCAATTTAACATTTTTATAAACTTAAAAAGACAGTCTACTCCAGAATTTTTATTGTTTAAAAATATATATAATCCCTATATTACCTATTCCCCAGTTTTGCATAACCAACACGTTATATTAATATACTTTTCACCTCTGTGATTACCTTGTATCTAAGCCTTTGCAGACTGCCTCCTTATTTCAGTTCTTTTTACAGACTAGCAGTTTAGCCCTCTCATAAGTAATTCCAGAGGGGTGAGCACAATGTTATCTATACAGCAAACATGAACTAACACACTCTAGCTGTGAAAAACTGTCAAATGCATTTAGATAAGACACAGCCTTCAAAGGCTTAGAAATTAGCATATGAGCCTACCTATATTTAGCTTTCAACTAAGAATACCAAGAGAACAAAGCAAATTTTATGATAAAGTAAACTCAAAAGTTTTAAAAAATGGCATGCCCTATCTGAATCATGAAAGTTTAATGTTGACTAGATTGTCCATTTAAAATATAACTGAAAATACAGTCCACTGGTAATCCAGTTCACTCCTTCAATCGTTCATAATGTTCAGCGCAATACTTCCATAGTCCACATCAGGGTCTCAGCTATGGAAGCCTAACCCTGTTTTCTCAAGACTAGCAAGATTGCAATGTTTACCATTGAGCTGTAATTGGGTTTTTGTGAGGTCATAAAGAGAAAAAACTGCTGTCGGAAGCCATTACTCTTATCAACAGTTTACGATATCGTGTTTTCCATCAAAATAATCATGCGGCTCATAGAAAATAATAGAAGCCGAAAATTGCAAATTTACACAAGGTTTCCATTGAGCACGCAGTTAAAACACTGTTGGAAGCTGTTGATAAGGTTGAGGCCTCATTTCCATTGAGATATTAAAGTTTACAAGCAATGCAAGTGTTTCACTTTATAAATGTATTGTTATGTGTAATATTTATTGCTGGCCTATGTATAGGTATTTATTTATTTATTTAATGAATTCAATGTATGTTTGTTTTGTTTCTCTATAGAGGTGATCACAGATAAGGAGTACAGAAGTTAAACGTAAATTTTATAGTTTAAGGTCCAGTTACCATAGCAACGACCTTGTTATGGTGTGATTTTTGAGAGAGAACGTTAACTTACACCTACACGAAAAGAGGAACTGCACGCAATGCACCAAATATTTAAATTGAACCCTGGTACTAAAATAGAGCTGTAAACTACATTTAGCTGTTGGCTGCTTCTGTACCTTACGGCTCCTTTTTTTATGATCCAAAATTAAACAAGCCCTAAATAGGTAGAAGAAAAGTGTATGTTATACTCAGTATAAAAGAGTGAAAATTAGTTAAAGAGAAGGATACATTTATAGTGTATGTTGATTTCATGATTTTATGGACGATACATTTTTAAATAAGGGTGATGATAAAGAATGAATGTAAGCAAGGTATAATATTTCTAATCAGAAAAGAGAAGTTGACTGCCATAGATAAAGAGTCTGCATAATCAAACTGGTATATGATGTATTGCTATGTATAGAGAAGGAATTAAGCATTGGTGAATTTAATAATCAGATCCAATTTGAAGGGGGATAATTGATGAAAGACTAGAATTGGCCTTCAGTAAGATAAAAAAAAAAATGATAGCAAAAAAATAATTAGAACCCAACAAAATGTGAGTACTGGTTTCTAAGATTGCAGCACATGTGAGAAGTCTTATTACATCAATAAACATGGAGTAGGAGATGAGAGGGTTTCAAACTGATACTAAGATGAAATTCCAATGCCACATTCTGTATTTAGCATATCAACTCTTGTATAGCTGTAATCGAATTTATGATGGGTACACCAAAGATGTATGCAAACATAGCGTAAAAGCATTATAATAACATAAAAATACAATTAAGACACATGTGGAGAGCAGAAATATAAGCACTATTATGCATTAACATTGCTCCAGTGCAATCAATAGTAAATCTGCTTTTGACCTCAAATTACAAGTCCAAAGTTATTTTTTTATCACTCAACAGATAGTCTATGGTCTGGTAATATCTGCATGTAGGATAGCATTGGAGTGCTAAATCCCTCACAGAATACACTAGGGGCATGCAGTAAAAGTCAGGTTGGATATAACTCGAGCTCTAAGACAATGGTGCACAAGTAGTGGAATTAATGTAGTTCTGTGCTATACTATTAATTATAATGGTGTCAAGTTTTAAAAGGTGCTACATTTTATAGCAGTATTTTGGATTGTGCTCAAACACAACACTTAACTCACCCCTTAATACATATACAGGGAGTGCAGAATAATTAGGCAAATGAGTATTTTGACCACATCATCCTCTTTATGCATGTTGTCTTACTCCAAGCTGTATAGGCTCGAAAGCCTACTACCAATTAAGCATATTAGGTGATGTGCATCTCTGTAATGAGAAGGGGTGTGGTCTAATGACATCAACACCCTATATCAGGTGTGCATAATTATTAGGCAACTTCCTTTCCTTTGGCAAAATGGGTCAAAAGAAGGACTTGACAGGCTCAGAAAAGTCAAAAATAGTGAGATATCTTGCAGAGGGATGCAGCACTCTTAAAATTGCAAAGCTTCTGAAGCGTGATCATCAAACAATCAAGCGCTTCATTCAAAATAGTCAACAGGGTTGCAAGAAGCGTGTGGAAAAACCAAGGCGCAAAATAACTGCCCATGAACTGAGAAAAGTCAAGCGTGCAGCTGCCAAGATGCCACTTGCCACCAGTTTGGCCATATTTCAGAGCTGCAACATCACTGGAGTGCCCAAAAGCACAAGGTGTGCAATACTCAGAGACATGGCCAAGGTAAGAAAGGCTGAAAGACGACCACCACTGAACAAGACACACAAGCTGAAACATCAAGACTGGGCCAAGAAATATCTCAAGACTGATTTTTCTAAGGTTTTATGGACTGATGAAATGAGAGTGAGTCTTGATGGGCCAGATGGAAGGGCCTGTGGCTGGATTGGTAAAGGGCAGAGAGCTCCAGTCCGACTCAGACGCCAGCAAGGTGGAGGTGGAGTACTGGTTTGGGCTGGTATCATCAAAGATGAGCTTGTGGGGCCTTTTCGGGTTAAGGATGGAGTCAAGCTCAACTCCCAGTCCTACTGCCAGTTTCTGGAAGACACCTTCTTCAAGCAGTGGTACAGGAAGAAGTCTGCATCCTTCAAGAAAAACATGATTTTCATGCAGGACAATGCTCCATCACACGCGTCCAAGTACTCCACAGCGTGGCTGGCAAGAAAGGGTATAAAAGAAGAAAATCTAATGACATGGCCTCCTTGTTCACCTGATCTGAACCCCATTGAGAACCTGTGGTCCATCATCAAATGTGAGATTTACAAGGAGGGAAAACAGTACACCTCTCTGAACAGTGTCTGGGAGGCTGTGGTTGCTGCTGCATGCAATGTTGATGGTGAACAGATCAAAACACTGACAGAATCCATGGATGGCAGGCTTTTGAGTGTCCTTGCAAAGAAAGGTGGCTATATTGGTCACTGATTTGTTTTTGTTTTGTTTTTGAATGTCAGAAATGTATATTTGTGAATGTTGAGATGTTATATTGGTTTCACTGGTAAAAATAAATAATTGAAATGGGTATATATTTGTTTTTTGTTAAGTTGCCTAATAATTATGCACAGTAATAGTCACCTGCACACACAGATATCCCCCTAAAATAGCTATAACTAAAAACAAACTAAAAACTACTTCCAAAACTATTCAGCTTTGATATTAATGAGTTTTTTGGGTTCATTGAGAACATGGTTGTTGTTCAATAATAAAATTAATCCTCAAAAATACAACTTGCCTAATAATTCTGCACTCCCTGTATACATATATTGATGCATAAACACATATATATAGACATTTATATGCACATATATTTATACACACATAAATATATATATATATATATATATATATATATATATATATATATATATACATACATATATCTAGATATATTTATGTGTGTATAAATATATGTGCATATAAATGTCTATATATATGTGTTTATGCATTGTGAAAGCACCTTTTCCAGGTTGGCATGATCTTAAAACAATTTAAAAAAAAAATTGGAAAAATAATTTAAGTTATTTTTCACTCTGAAATATAAAAATTGGACATAATAAAAATCTAGTTAATTACAAATGACACATATTTTTCGTATTTTAATTTGACATTTAATACTAATACAAGTTAAAAATAAAAATAACATGAATTAGACATAGTAAAAATATGTCTAATTCAAGTAAAAATAGGGGGATATCTGTGTGTGCAGGCGACTATTACTGTGCATAATTATTAGGCAACTTAACAAAAAACAAATATATACCCATTTCAATATATATATTTATTTTATTACCCTTACCAGTCAGATACTTCATTATATACTATAAACCTTTTAAGCCTCATACACAAAATCTATATACCAGTAATATTTATATGAAGTATTTTTATCAGAAAGTGTATATATCAGTGTAACACTTTATCTTAATGTATTTGTGTTACGTTTGATGAACGCTTACACTTTACACAAGGTTTTCGCTTGCCCTAACCAACAAAGCACAAATGCTGTTTGCCCTCAAGCACACCCATTTATTTCAACATATAATATGAGCACAAGTTAGCGAGGTCACAATATTGCTTAACGCATCCTGCTATAACAATAGCGTGCCACTTGTAATCTAGCCCATTGTGTTTTAAAGGGGTTGTACCTACATTATTGAACTCCTAAATGGGATTGAATCTATGTGAATGTGAGCTCAATACTTTAGGCTCAAGCATTGTAATATGAGCACGTTAGTGAGGTTATGATATTGTTTATCGTGTCCTGCGCTATCAATAGCATGTCACTTGTAATCCAGACCAGTGGTTGCACCTACATTATTGAACTTCTAAATAGGATTTTGCCTTTTGTGAATGTGAGCTCAATAATGTAGGCTCAAGCACTGTAAAACTCACTGTTGTGCCTGTGAATGGATTTAGCATGCATGAAGACATGTCCCCTATAAAACCCGCCCGAGATGAGCATGATTACGAGACCGGAACAGTGTATCGCTGGAAAGGGGAACGAGTTGGAGAACGGACTGGAAGTAGATACGGAGGCACTTCTGGTGGAAGGAGAAACCGGCGTAGCAGGGCGAATAGGCAAAATGATCAATCGGCCCCACAGAGTTCCTCATCAGAATCGGCTTCGGGGGACTCAGAAGGAGAGGGCAAACCCGCAGAGGAGGGAAGCGCCACCGCAGGAAAAAAGACCAAGACGAGTGGCAGCAAGCAGCGGGCAACGACTCGCAGCCAGAGGAAATAACTGTAAACTGTAAAAGTCAGACGCAGCTAACCATGGAAGAAGAGCAAGTGCTAAACAAAGGACTATCATTCTGTCCCACAGGTGAATGTAACATGTTTGAGCTGCGTAAAGACTTGCATAGATTTTACAGATCAGTTAAACTGAAAAGTTTTTTCTCAGATTACATTGTGCCACCAATTAAAAATAATGCATGTATTGAAACACTTAATTTATCTGTGTTAAACTTAAGAAATAAAAGCAATTTCACGCCATCACAGGTTAACCCCAGTGTACAAACCTTCATACAATTGGTTGACAGAGATATAGAGATTCTAGAAAAGAAAGGTAGAGAGGTTAAGGTTAACAGAAAAGTGAACTTTACTAAAAAAGATAGGAATGCTTTAAAGAAATTGAATGATAATAAAGGGATTATCATTAAGAGAGCGGACAAGGGTGGTGCAACTGTCCTTTTGGATAAAGAATTTTATATTCAAGAAATTAGAGCACAATTGGCAGATGAGAAAGTGTATAAGTTGCTATCAAAAAATCCTAAGTTTGAAATCAAGAAAGAAATAGAGAGCTGTGTATCTAAAGCAGAGAGAGGAGGAGTCATTGGGCAGGATGTGGTGAAATTCCTATTGGAGACTGAGGAAATAACACCTGTCCTTTATACATTACCAAAAATCCATAAGGACAAGGTAGCTCCACCAGGACGCCCTATAGTGGCAGGAATTGGATCAATCCTGTCCAATGCCTCCATTTTCCTTGATAAATATCTGAGACCTTTTGTGGGATCTAACTCTTACATAAGAGATACAGGTGATTTTTTGAAGAAAATACATAGTCTTGATCTGAGTGAGGGAAAAGGTATTCTGTATAGTATGGATGTAGTAAGTTTGTACACATCCATTACACATGAAGCAGGAATTGGAGCAGTAAATAGAATACTGAGCAATAACACTGAGATAAGTGAGATGCAGAGAAATTTTATTGTAGAACTGCTAGGTATTGTACTGCGGTGTAATTACTTCCTATTCCAAGATGACTATTTTCTGCAACTTCAGGGCACGGCCATGGGTTCCAATGTCGCTCCCACATACGCGAACATTTTCATGAATGTGTTTGAAGAGCATGTGGTGTACAGCCACCCTTTATTTATTCTATATGGCGCCACATGGTGGCGCTATATAGATGATGTGTTCGGTGTGTGGTTGGGCGACATTGGGACCCTGGAACAGTTCTTTAAGGATTTGAATAGCGCTACCCTTAATATTAAATTTAAACTTGTCCATAGTGAAGAAAGCATTAACTTTCTAGATACCAAAGTTTATAAGTCTGGGACTTCATTGTCAGTAGATCTGTATAGAAAGGAAACAGATTGTAACAATCTATTACACTATAGTAGTGCACATCCTCCCACTCTCACTAGATCTCTACCAAAGAGCCAGTTTCTGCGTGTAAGACGCATAGTATCAGACGAGAGTCTGGCACTGGAGGGACTTAGTGAGATAGGGAATGCATTCACAAAGAGAGGCTATCCATCTAAAATGATACAGGAGGGTATAAATAGCGCTCTAGACATTCCGAGGGCTAAGTTGTTAGAACAACAAAATAATAAAGAAAAGGACCAAACAGATAGAATGGTATTTGTGAGTAATTTTTCTCCCCTTAGTGATAAAATACAAGGGATTATAAGAAAGCACTGGAATGTACTAAGTGAATGTAACCCTATAGTGAAGGAATTTCAAGTACCGCCAATGCCTGCATACAGGAGGGGTAAAAATCTTAAGGATACCCTTGTTAGGGCAGATATAGGACCTGGTAAAACGAAAGTGCAGAGGTATATTGAAAAAAAAAACAATGGTTGCTTTCCCTGCCTAAATTGTACTAACTGTAACAATATGGTGCGGGGCTCTACATTTTGCCACCCACGTACAGGCAAGAAATTTTTGATTAGAGGTTATTTCACCTGTAACACAGAATATGCTGTGTATCTAATCAAATGCCCATGTGGGTGGGGCTATGTAGGAGAGACCACCCGTAAGGTGCGTGAGAGGTTGAACCAACACAAGAGTAGCATAAGAACAGGAGATGTAGATGCACCTGTGGCTCACCATTTTTTGACAGCTGGGCATAGTCTGAGTCAAATTAGATTTCAGATTATAGATCATGTAGAGAAACCCAGGAGGGGGGGCAACAGAGAGAAAAAACTTCAGCAAAAAGAATTATTTTGGATCTATACATTAGGTACTATGTGGCCAGGAGGTATGAATAGAGAAATGGATTGGAGTATTTTTTGATTACTGTCCCTTTAATATAAGAGGTAAAGGCTTAAAAAAGGTCTAAAAAGTTTTTAGAGCTAACAAAAAGTATAGGTATCTTTGATTTAGAATGTCTATGTTGTGTACACACAATGATAAATCAACTGTGAAGTCATATGAGAACCTCTAAGAAAAGAGGTGTGTGAACACTAGGTGGAGTTAACTGATGTAGATAGATTATCACAGGTGTGTATTATAATTGAATGGGAGGGGTTAAGGGTATTTTAAGCCTGTATGTGTCAGTGTGATTTTATACATGATTAAGGACAGTTGGTCCGAAACGTTGTATTAACTTTTTGGCAAAAATAAAAATCTTTTATTCAGTGCTGCTGCAGCTTGAACTTTCCCCTATAAAACCTGGTCACAATGGCGCAATCTCACTTAAAGGGACATAATATTAATATGCTAAATCACTTGAAACTGATGCAGCATAACTGTAAAAAGCTGACAGGAAAATATCACCTGAGCATCTCTATGTAAAAAAAGAAGATATTTTACCTCACAATTTCCTCAGCTCAGCAGAGTAAGTTCTGTGTAAAAAGTTATACTCAGCTGCAGCCCAGCTTCAGGTTAAAAAAAAATAAATGAAGAAATGAACAGCAGCCAATCAGCATCAGCAGTGCTGAGGTCATGAACTCTTTTATTGTGATCTCATGAGATTTCACTTAACTCTAATGAGATTTCATTGTAAACTTCCTTACACTGAATAGGGAAATAAGATGAGTGTGCACGTAAGCTCGCTCCTTCCGCTGTCCCAGGACAGACATACTGAATTGTTGCTTAGAAGTCCTTTACAATGGGATGTGGCTACTGAGAAACTTTTTAGGTAAAATATCTTTCTTTTTTACATAGAGATGTTAAGGTGATTTTTTCTAGTCAGCTTTTTACAGCTATACTGCATCACTTTCAAGTGTTTAAACATTTGGGTATTATAGCCCTTTAAACAACTTCTATAAAGATAGCACGTTGCTATGCTGCGTGTTCACACTTTACAGTTTCAGTACTGTTAAAACCCCGTATACAAAGATATCATAATAAATGTAGTCTCCATCATGCTTTAAGATCATGTTAAACCGGAAACAGTGCTTGTACAATTAATAAATGCAAATATTCTAAAAAAAACAAAAAACATACAAATATTAAGACTGACAATATAGCCATTGAGCAATTGGCCAAGTATGCCCATGATGTCAAGATACAAATGGCATTCAGATTGTTTAGCAGTGGTGATGATGGATTTTGATTGCAATAGATTAATTTAATTGATGTAAATGGGTATTTATCTTCCACAGTAAACAAAGAGGTTCATTCTGGGTACTTTAAAAGGTGTGAAAGGGCATTTTGAGTGACTTCACAGTTTTTATCCTGAAAACTCATATGTAACACACAAAACATTTGTTTCAGGAACTCTTCTGTTGAAAAGGTATTCAAGACTGTGGGCTTTTAACACATGGATCCATTTTATATTGTGATCACTTGGAAAAATATCCAACAAGATGCTTTAGTTCAAATATTTAACCAGGTACTTCTAATAACAGATTATGCTTTATTCTTTGTGCAGGGTCACACAAAAGATAACACACCCTGAGCTATCTATTTCGTGCCATATGAACTCCAGCCTATAGTGTATTGGAACCTTATATGGTGGTTAATAATAGTTCACTATAGTAAGGTCCTTGTAATCATAATGATAGGCTGTTCAAATATCATAAATCATTTTTTTATATATTTCAATTAAAAAGCTTCCAACAGGAAATTTAAATATAGCCCTGAACGTGCAAGGATTTGTGTATTAGTAACAATATTTTTACTATGTCTAATTCATGTTATTTTTATTTTTAACTTGTATTAGTATTAAATGTCAAATTAAAATACGAAAAATATGTGTCATTTGTAATTAACTAGATTTTTATTATGTCCAATTTTTATATTTCAGAGTGAAAAATAACTTAAATTATTTTTCCAATTTTTTTTTTTAAATTGTTTTAAGATCATGCCAACCTGGAAAAAGTGCTTTCACAATAAAATAAATGAAAATATTGTTAAAAAAAAAAAAGTAATACTTGTCAAACATTAAAATTGACAATATAGTCATTGAGTAATTGTGACCAGTATGTCCATCATGCCAAATATACAAATGGCATTCAGATAGTTTAACAGTGGTGACAAGGAATTTTGATTGCAATAGGTCAATCTCACATGTGTAAAGTGATTTGTTAGAAAATTCACTGACCAATTCGGCTGAAAAGCAAAAAACTATTTGGGAAGAAATTGTGTATAGATTGTGATCAGCCCTTTGTAATTTAAGTAGTTTTTTTTGTTCCTTAAGGGTTATTTAAGTGCGTTAGGTGTAATAGAACTTGTTGTGGTTGGTGGTTAGTGCAGAGCTTGGGTAACTATGATTAATATGTAGTTGGGGAATTGTAATAATATAGAATGTGTTAAGGGTGGTGGGGTTGGTAACTATTTGTAGGCTATAACACTGATACCTATGTAATTTAGGTAGCAGTATACCAGTTTTATATGTACTACTAATATTATGTGACACACAAATAAAAGGCCACCACTAAATAATAGAATGTTGAATATGATCCAGTCACTAAAATAGTGATGCTATTAAAGGCTCAATTTTAGTGTCTTTTATAGGTTCTATGCCTATAGAAGGAACAGATTGTTAGTTACAAGATCATTTTATTATTGCTTCACTGCTTGCATATATCTGTTTGTTTATCCCCTGCAGAGTGTTTAATCATATAGTTAAATTCAGCTCCAGAGCAGCAATTCACTATTGGAACTACAGACCACATTTGGTGAGCCAACTACAAGAGACATATGTGTGTAAACACTAATTACCAGCTAGCTTACAGTATTGCTTTTCTGCTCCAGAGCCTACCTACGTAAGAAACATAGAAATATAGATTTTCAGTGCAGTTAAGAACCATAGACCCACCAAGTCTGCCCAAAATTTCCTAAAAAAAGTTATGCTTTTCAACAAATTATACCAAGAGATAAAAAGTAAATTTGATAACAAGTAAATTGAAAAGTCTCTTAAAATTGCATGCTTTATCTTCCCGTTTTGCGTGGTGACGTCACGCGCAATAATGTGATGGCGTCACCGCACAACTTTATTTATTCTTAACAATGTTAAGTATAGGAGCAGGGGGCATGCTGCTTAGAAGCCTGTATCTCAGGCATCTAAGCAGCTACAGGCCCCCAAGACCCACCATTGGAAAGGTAATCGCCTAACCTTTCCAACAATGTAGGTCTTTGAGGTCTGAAAAAATAAATAAAAAAAAGTTAAAAAATGTTTGTTCAAAAAAAAAAAAAACTTTAAAAATCTTAGCACCCAGGTGGGAAAGTGCTTAGCACTCAAAGGGGTTAAAGTCTCTCAATATTCTGTTCATAGTAAACATAAACAATAACCAAGACAAGCATTTGATAAAATAATTTTTGGGTTGTTGGGGTTTTTTAACCCTAAAATAACATTAAACAAATTTGTGTTATGGGAAAAAAATTATCTTAAACTAGACCGCTAATGGCAGATTCTAAACGGAATACATTCAAGCTAATCAATTATTTAATACTTGAAGATTTTAAACTTAACAGCTTATTTGCATTGTATATTTAGTAAACGTATTGCATAGAACAAATGAGTGACATATTAGAAACAAAAACATAATACTAATTGCCTCAAACATAAACAGAGGGTAAAGACACCCCTACCTAAGGCTATAAAAAGTAATATCTATTTAAATAAAATGCAAAATCTAAAGCATAAAATTAACAATCATATAAAATGATCTTCTACATAATTTATAAATATATTCCAATGAATCATTTCACGTATCAAGATATCAACGTAACAGCATAAAATGTGTGAAACCAGTTAACACGCTTAAAATTTAAATGTAAATAGAATATACAACAAACAAATCTATTTATCCATGTGTTAGAATTGTATCTGAAATAATTAGTTTTTATAATACAATTACTTTTTTTATCTAGCTTCACATCACAAAAGGAAACTGACTCTAATGTGTTTGAGCTGAATAAGCTTGTTGCTTTCCATAGGTTATTGAATCAAACTAATATTCACATTTCCCAATCGATTAACAGTTATGAGCCTCTGTAATTTTATTTTATTAGTTTTCCATAACTCATTTTAAAGACTAAATACCATTTTATTTACTATCTCAAAATACCAGTCCCATAATACAAATATTTATTCAGTGAGTTGCTGTGCTGTGTTCAATTTTACAGCATATCAATGAATTCTATAATTGCTTTTTTTATCTTGTATACAACACAATACAAATGCTTCTGGCATAATGCCAACCTTGATGACCATTATCTTTGTATTTTCATTTCAAATAATGTTATTGTAAAATCAATCTATTTGTTATGCATTGTCTTATTTTACATTATGCAACTTAATGAAAACTAGAAATAATAATATCAATGTAGAATGTAATATACCTTTTGAAATAGCTCTAAAACTCTATTCCAATACTCTACCAAAGAAGAGCTAATGGTATATAATTAGATGGTGAGGCTTTTTTTGTTGTTATTTCACTACAATAGTAAAATACCCTATTAAACTAAAACATATATTACAAGTGCATCACAGTCTATGTGATTTTAAAGGTATATGAAAATCAAACATTTTCTTTTGGGATTCAGACAGAGCATAAGATTTTTAAAAAATTTCCAATTTAAATCCATTGTCAAATGTGCTTTGTTCCCATGATATTTTGTGTTGAAAAGATACCTAGATACGCATCTGAGAGTTCCTTGAGAGTTTCTTAAAAGGGTCCAGGTGCGGGAGGGAGTGGGCGGGAGTGGGAGGGACCGCTAGACTACGGCAAATGTTTAGTGAGTGGGAAGGAGGAAGAGGGGGGATCATTTTTTGCGAAAGGGATCGGGGAGGGGGAGGGGGTAGGGTATTGAGGGGGCAGCTACACTACAGAAAAAATAGGGTTTTAAAAAAAAAGCCTAATTTGTAACAAACTGGGAACTGGCAGACAGCTGCCAGTACCTAAGATGGCGGCAAATAGGTAGAGGGGGGAGGAAAACCATTTATAAACCTGCCAAAACATACAACTTATTTTACCCGTGTTTCACTTCCCAAATTGCTGCAGATGTAACTCCTAAATAAAATTCTGTATTGTATCTATTTAAAAGTATTTACTGAGGAAGGTAGTTTTGATAGTTTGTAGAACAGCCTTTGTTATGTACCTGTTATGGATTAAGTTTGGAGTCCTATTTCTGATAAAAAAAATATATTATATCACCTTTCATATTAATCTCCTTCAGTCTCTTGATTAGGAGGGTGAATAGCCAGAAGGCCTTTTTCTTAAAAAGAAGGGCAATTATGTTTCCCCTTCTAGTAGGTCAATTTATTAACTTGATCACAATGCAGCTGAATGTCTGTGTATTCTGTTGATGAACTATAATGAGTGACATGGCATCTCTGAACAAGGGTTACCTATTTCTGTATTGTTAACCCCTTAAGGACCAGCGACGTACCCTGTATGTCACTGGCCATTTTTTTGGACTTGATTGTTTTATAGCGTGGTCTTGCCACCAGCGTTGAGACTGCTCTATTCCACAAAGCCTGCTGGAGGGAGTGCATTAATAGCGTGTTCTTGTTAGACTTGTGCTATTATGTCCTGAAAAAAACCTTAATGACCAGTGACATACAGGGTACATTGTGGTCATTAAGGGGTTAAGATGTTCATGTATTCCTTTCTTTGTTTCTCATGACATACAAGCTTTTTACTGATGGACACATTTGGTGCACAAAACAAAAACATTGCATGCTCTGACTTGCAATTTATACAGTAGGTGATGTTGTACTGCCTTACTGGAATTTAGCACCTAATCTTTTAAAATTACATGCTTTAAATTGTTTGTAACTACATTGTAATGGCTTTTGTATACTACTCAACAATCTCTCCCCTGTCTTTAGTAGCATTCATACACTAGGGGATAGAACATTGCCTGCCTATTGTTTATTATGTCTTGAGACAAAATCATATCCATCCTTCTAGGCTATTATCTCTTAGTTTAGATACATTTTTCTCCAGTGTATCACAGACCATACGGATTGATCAGTAAAGATAGGAATGAAAATAGAATTTTGGATATGTGTCTTTTTGTTGTCATATTTTTGTTTAATTGTTTTTACTTTCTCAGAAGCCTTTCTAACTATATTATTCAGGTATCCTGCTTTCTTTAAGTTATTTGCTTGAGATTTTACTCCTGTGATTGAGGCTGCTATATAGAGAGTAATTCCTATTAGGGATATGCAAGGAAGAAAATTTTATTCCGGACAAAATTTTCATAATAACTATCCGAGGATATTAGTTTCCCTGAATATTTGTTCCCTGAAGTATTCGTTTTTTCATTTAGTTTAAAACAAAATGAAAATCAAATTTTCGTTATACATTTACATTCGTTTTCATTAAAACAAATATAAATACTTTGAAGCTACAGGTTAAAAGTTCCCCTGTTGCTACATACTAACCTTAACACGCTCTTGTGAGCGCGCTAACTCGATGCTCTTCTTGCTAGAGCCCTGGGTATGCTAACAGTAGGCTTAGCACGTTTGGATCCCAGGACCTGCACTAAACATACGGCTAGATTACGAGTTGTGCGTTAGGTTTAAAATGCAGCGTTAAGAGGTCCTAACGCTGCTTTTTAACGCCCGCTGGTATTACTAGTCTTACAGGTACAGGTGTACCGCTCACTTTTTTGGCCAGACTTGGAAACACCGCAAATCCACTTACGTAAATTGCGTATCCTCTTCTTTCAATGGGACTTGCATAGCGCCGGTATTACGAGTCTGCCAAAAAGTGAGCGGTAGACCCTCTCCTGTCAAGACTGGTACCGCATTTTAAAGTCAGTAGTTAAGAGTTTTACACTACAACGCCGTAGCATAAAACTCTTAACTAAAGTGCTAAAAAGTACACTAACACCCATAAACTACCTATTAACCCCTAAACCGAGGCCCTCCCGCATCGCAAACACTAAAATAAAATTTTTAACCCCTAATCTGCCGAACCGGACATCGCCGCTACTATAATAAACATATTAACCCCTAAACCGCCACACTCCAGCCTCGCAAACATTAGTTACATATTATTAACCCCTAATCTGCTGGCCCTAACATCGCCGACACCTACCTACATTTATTAACCCCTAATCTGCCGCCCCCAACGTCGTCGCCACTATACTAAATGTATTAACCCCTAAATCTAAGTCTAACCCTAACCCTAACACCCCCTAACTTAAATATAATTAAAATAAATCTAAATAAATATTCCTATCATTAACTAAATAATTCCTATTTAAGACTATATACTTACCTTATAACGATTGAGGGTGTTCCCGGTGAGTATATACCCCTAGGGGTTTGCTTGGAGTCAAGTTCACCGTTTGAAGGGTGCAGAAGGAAACACATTTGTTTTGTTGCTGCTGCTTCACCACTTTCTGATGATAATAATTGGGATTTCTGCACATATATAGAGACTTTTAACTCTCTTAATTGCTTATTTAGCACACTTTCATCTATAGTGTGTCTTTATTTTGTACATACTGATTTGTTACCATACTGTTTTTTTATACACTTGCTCTCTGATTTTATCATTGCTGTACTTGCTATTGCATTTTAAAGGGACATGCCACCCACATTTTTTCTTTTATGATTTAGAAAGAGAATGCAATTTTAAACATCTTTCTAATTTACTTATATTATCTAATTTGTTTTATTCTCTTGATATTCTTTGATGAAAAGCATATCTAGATATGCTCACTAGCTGCTGATTGGTTGCTGCACATAGAAGCCTCGTGTGATTGGCTCACCATGTGCATTGCTTTTTTTCAACTAAGGATATTTAAAAAATGAAGCAAAATAAATAATGGAAGTAAATTGTAATTTTGTTTAAATTTTTATTCTCTGTCTGAATCATGAAAGAAAGATTTGGGGCTTAGTGGCCCTTTAAGGTTTTATTGAGGACACAAACATATTAGTGTGTTTTTTCCTTCTATTTTAAGGGTTAAGCATTTTTACCATAATATATATTTTTTATACATGTGTCCTTAGGTTCTAATTATACATTTGATTTCCGAATATACCTATTTATATTGTGTTGGGACAACCATATATTGGCACTTATAACACACCTCCCATATCCCTCCTTCACATATTTTTCATTTTAGAAATATTTGGAAAAGATATTTTGCCTTTTGGGGGTTTGTGTTTCTAGCAGCCTTTATTGGGTGGTTCCTTACATACATACATACATATATACATCCTTTTTATATATATATATATATATATATATATATATATATATATATATATATACATATATTTTTTTATCATATGTTCTTTATTTTATATATATATATTTTTAAGTACTATTTAGAGCGTGGTTGTATATATATACCTTCTGTTCGTACTTTCATGTAATCTATAATTGTTACAATCCAATTTCTATTTGGCTGATCTTTCTCTCCTGTGCGCTTCATGAGTTCCAGAGCTTATACCCCTACTAGTTAGTGGTATATTCTATTCTTTTTTAATAAGACTATATACTTACCTATAAAATAAACCCTAAGCTAGCTACAATATAACTAATAGTTACGTTTATTTTTATTTTACAGGCAAGTTTATATTTATTTTAACTAGTTAGAATAGTTACTAAATAGTTATTATTAACTACCTAGCTAAAATAAATACAAAGTTACCTGTAAAATAAAACCTAACCTAAGTTACAATTACACCTCACACTACACTATAATTAAATTAATTCCCTAAATTGAATACAATTAAATACAATTAAATACAATTATCTAAAGTACAAAAAACCCCCACTAAATTACAGAAACTAATAAACAAATTACAAGATTTTTAAACTAATTACACCTAATCTAATCCCTCTAACAAAATAAAAAGCCCCCCCAAAATAAAAAAGCCCTACCCTACACTAAATTACAAATAGCCCTTAAAAGGGCCTTTTGCGGGGCATTCATTGCTGCTTGCTATGCCATAACTCATATGGAAAGTATTGCAACTCCTTGAGGAAGTGTGGTCACTATAATTAGCTTTCTGTATAAGCAGTTCAGTACTGTATGCACAAGTAAATTGCAATCTGGTATCATTGTTATTATGGAATTCCATACATTTACAACTCTCCATATCTGTTCTTGTCTAGTTAATGTGATTGTAAAGTTTCAGGAATTAGTGCCCAGTATCTAAAAAAATACTATTAAAAAAAGGTGCACTTTTACTCATTAAACTTTACAAATGCTTTTTTTTTAAATACTTTTTATTTTGTTACGGTAAACAGACTGCTGATCCTCCACCCGCATCTACTTCTGTATTTTGCATATCGATGATTAATCCAGCTTCCTCCAATCATCACGCGCCCCACGAGCTTGATGCCAATGGGGGCACGGAAAGATTGGAGCAAGCCGGATTCCCCATCAATCTGCAAAGTACAGAAGGAGATTTGAGCAGAGGATCGGTGGTCTGTTTACTGTAAAGAAATTGTAAGTATTTTAAAAAAAGATAGTTTGTAAATTTTAATTAAGTTAAGTGCCCCTGTTTTTTAGAGTACTTTTTAGATACTGGGCAATTATTCCTTAAAGTGACAGTCAACACCAGACTTTTTGTTGTTTAAAAAGATAGCTAATCCCTTTATTACCCATTCCCCAGTTTTGCATGACCAACACAGTTATAATAATACATGTTTTACCTCTGTACTTACCTTGTATTTAAGCCTCTTCAAACTGCGCCCATATTTCAGTTCTTTTGACAGACTTGCATTTTAGCCAAACAGTGCTGACTCCTAGGTAACTTAACGTATGTGAGCTCAATGTTATCTATATGACACACATGAACTAACATCCTCTAGTGGTGAAAAACTGTCAAAAATGCATTCAGATTAGAGGCGGCCTTCAAGGTCTAAGAAATTAGCATATCAGCCTACCTAGGTTTAGCTTTCAACTAAGAATACTAAGAGAACAAAGAAAAAATTGTGATAAAAGTAATTTGGAAAGTTGTTTAAAATTGCATGCCCTATTTGAATCATTAAATTTTATTTTGGACTTGACTGTACCTTTAAACTTTACAATCACTTTAAAGATTATATCCTGTCTAGACAATCAATATATAAAAAAAATTATGATTATCAAATAGGTTCCTGTACAGGGAGTGCAGAATTATTAGGCAAGTTGTATTTTTGAGGATTAATTTTATTATTGAACAACAATCATGTTCTCAATGAACCCAAAAAACTCATTAATATCAAAGCTGAATAGTTTTGGAAGTAGTTTTTAGTTTGTTTTTAGTTATAGCTATTTTAGGGGGATATCTGTGTGTGCAGGTGACTATTACTGTGCATAATTATTAGGCAACTTAACAAAAAACAAATATATACCCATTTCAATTATTTATTTTTACCAGTGAAACCAATATAACATCTCAACATTCACAAATATACATTTCTGACATTCAAAAACAAAACAAAAACAAATCAGTGACCAATATAGCCACCTTTCTTTGCAAGGACACTCAAAAGCCTGCCATCCATGTATTCTGTCAGTGTTTTGATCTGTTCACCATCAACATTGCGTGCAGCAGCAACCACAGCCTCCCAGACACTGTTCAGAGAGGTGTACTGTTTTCCCTCCTTGTAAATCTCACATTTGATGATGGACCACAGGTTCTCAATGGGGTTCAGATCAGGTGAACAAGGAGGCCATGTCATTAGATTTTCTTCTTTTATACCCTTTCTTGCCAGCCACGCTGTGGAGTACTTGGACGCGTGTGATGGAGCATTGTCCTGCATGAAAACCATGTTTTTCTTGAAGGATGCAGACTTCTTCCTGTACCACTGCTTGAAGAAGGTGTCTTCCAGAAACTGGCAGTAGGACTGGGAGTTGAGCTTGACTCCATCCTCAACCCGAAAAGGCCCCACAAGCTCATCTTTGATGATACCAGCCCAAACCAGTACTCCACCTCCACCTTGCTGGCGTCTGAGTCGGACTGGAGCTCTCTGCCCTTTACCAGTCCAGCCACAGACCCATCCATCTGGCCCATCAAGACTCACTCTCATTTCATCAGTCCATAAAACCTTAGAAAAATCAGTCTTGAGATATTTCTTGGCCCAGTCTTGACGTTTCAGCTTGTGTGTCTTGTTCAGTGGTGGTCGTCTTTCAGCCTTTCTTATCTTGGCCATGTCTCTGAGTATTGCACACCTTGTGCTTTTGGGCACTCCAGTGATGTTGCAGCTCTGAAATATGGCCAAACTGGTGGCAAGTGGCATCTTGGCAGCTGCACGCTTGACTTTTCTCAGTACATGGGCAGTTATTTTGCGCCTTAGTTTTTCCACACGCTTCTTGCGACCCTGTTGACTATTTTGAATGAAACGCTTGATTGTTCGATGATCACGCTTCAGAAGCTTTGCAATTTTAAGAGTGCTGCATCCCTCTGCAAGATATCTCACTATTTTTGACTTTTCTGAGCCTGTCAAGTACTTCTTTTGACCCATTTTGCCAAAGGAAAGGAAGTTGCCTAATAATTATGCACACCTGATATAGGGTGTTGATGTCATTAGACCACACCCCTTCTCATTACAGAGATGCACATCACCTAAAATGCTTAATTGGTAGTAGGCTTTCGAGCCTATACAGCTTGGAGTAAGACAACATGCATAAAGAGGATGATGTGGTCAAAATACTAATTTGCCTAATAATTCTGCACTCCCTGTATACATAAACATGGAACAGCTTCCACCAACCTATAATTAGGTTGGTATACACATGGGAAAATTTCATCTCTATTTCTGTAATTTATCTCACACTCAATTTATCTCACACTCACTCACAGACACAGATATAGTTAATATTTACTCTAATTTCCACATGTTTAATATTACAAATATATGTGCCAACTGAAAGGACTGATTAATTCCTTTAAAAAAAACTTATTCCTGTATGGAGGAATTACTTACATTTCATATTTATTCTCAGAAATGATAGTTTATGTATCGACAAATAAAGGGGTTGATCACAAACATTTATAAAAGTTTATCTAATAATATTTCTACATCAAGAGCATTGATGTCTAAGGGGATTTTTGTAAATAAACCTTTGATAAGCTTTTCTAAAGGATTGTAATTTATTTCAGAATTTGTACATTTGTGTGACCCTTCTAGTCAAAAAAATGTGTGTATATATATATATATATATATATACACAGAACTTTTCCAAAATTTGCACAAATTTTTACTTTATTCATAATGAAAATATATTGTAATCATAAAGATATATTGGGTATACATCTCTGCCCCTGTGTGTCTGGCATTACGGCTAGCAGGCAGCAATACGCTGCCCAGGTTTATGGTTGCACAAACTGCTGTCAAAAACCCTGGTCAGAGAAGTCGGGGGGACTGGCATTTACACTTTAGAGTTGGCATAGCAGGCTAAGAGCCACCGGTCTGATGACCGCCTCTTCTAAAGCTTTGGCTTCAGGCTCTAATGCTGCATTTGCAGCTTCTAAATGGAGCGAATAGGCTGAATAAGATTAGTGAACAGAGTTCAGCAGAGCTTGTTATATGCTGCTCTTAAACTTGAAATTGAATTCAGCATTCAGTTCTACACGGTAAAAATAAAATGCAATTGGCATTCATTTTTTCATCTTGTCCACTACCTTATTGTTTTCCCACTGCTTCCATAGATACAGAGGCCTCTATTTAAAAAAGTCTGCCGGACCTGATCCAACAGCACGGATCAGGTCCGCCAGACCTCGCTGAATACGGAGAGCAATACGCTCTCCATATTCAGCATTGCACCAGTAGCTCACAAGAGCTGCTGGTGCAACGCCGCCCCCTGCAGACTCCCGGCCAATGGGCCGCCAGCAGGGAGGTGTCAATCAACCCGATTGTACTCGATCGGGTTGATTTCCGGCGATGTTGCTTCATAACTGCTGTTTCTGGCGAGTCTGAAGGCTCGCCAGAAACACGTGCCCAGAAGCTCACTACGGAGCTTGTTGAATGGGCACCAGAATGTGCAAAGCTTTCAATTTCTTCACCTGTGATTGACTTAGACACAAAAGTTTTGTAGTGGGGTGAGATTAGTGGTATTTTAAGTTTGTGAGCGTTTTTATTGCCTACTTTTATATATTTCCCTTCTATAACTTAATTTTATTATTACACACATACACAAAAATACATATAAATAATGTAACTTGAACCTACATCAGCACACTCACCTGGACTCACACATACTGTTCAGAACTCTCATTAAGGCATTTTATTTTTAACCATTTGTTTTTCTATTACTGTTTATATATGCATATGCTTCTACAACATCAGCTCTACAGCATATACACCTTTACTAAAACACACTGTGCAAACCTCCCACTAATCTCATCCCCACGAATACATTTCCCATCAACCCAAATTATCTAATCAACACCAAGACCTGTTCTATCACCACCAAAGGCTGCACCACAATTCCTATAGCTTGCACCACTTAGCTCAATTCAGAGACTAAGCTAGATAAAACATTAATGGCTAGATTACAAGTGGTGTGCTAAGCATAGCGCAAGTCACAATATCAATATCATGACCACTCTAACTTTAGCGCAGGATTACAAGTTAAATGAAAAAAACACAGCTCGAGCACATATACCTTTGGACCCTTATAAAAAAATATAAGGGTCCAAAGGTATATGATATATAGCCATGTATTTGACTGCAAAAGAATATAATATATGTAATCAAAAAATAAAATAATAATGTAACCACTGTACACAATACTTAACAATATATTGTAGCTTTGCCAAGAATCCTTGACAAAGCTTTAACAGTGAAACATATGTTGGAGATTCTGGATTACGCTAACACTTCACAAGGAGGGGTAGACTCTTCATGAATCAAATGTAGACTGAAACACTGTGCTTATGCCAGTTGCCACAGGACTTAGCTCCTTAAACTATATCAAATAGAGAAGTTGGGTGCATACAGGTCTATGTTTTAAGAATATCACTTAACCCCAGAGTGATTGTGTAATCTTTTTAATCTGATTTTAATAAAGTGGAACCCCCTGCCATAGCCAGGCTGATTTATTAATTGAGTGCTTATGTTAGAGCAATAGTAGCTCAATCTTATGTAAGTACCGCTACCAAGCAACTTATTTTCAACATTATAACAGTATAACGGTATGGACTTTTTAGGTTTTATTTTAGACACAACTAAAATCCACTGTGGAATTAAAGCATATTTTACTATCTTCAGAATATACAACTGCAACATTTTGTCAGTCTACACCCATAATTTTGATAACTTATTGTTAAATACCAGAAAAGTATCCTGCAACTGGTCCTATATCTATAAGAAGTACATGAGATATTGAAATATTCATCAATAACAATATTCATCAATTTGTTAGGAGACGAAAATGACCACCAAGCTCCGCCCACCTATTGCATGTATATATTGGTATGTTCATTTTCTCCAGTCATGAACAACTCTTAAATAAGTTTTCCTACTCACACATGCTGATTTTTGCATGTGTAATTTAAAATACCTAACTCAAAAATATAAAACATGCACTGCTAAACTGTCATATAAGAAAACAGCTAACTGGACAAGACGAAAGTTGTGGGCGGAGCTTAGTGGCCATTTTTAGCTGCTATCAAGCGGTGACTATTACAAAGATTCATGTATTTCTTACAAGCTTATAGATGTGGAACCTGTTGCAAGATGCTTGTCTGGTATGTAAAAATAAGTAATAAGGAATAAGTATTGGGTCTAGACTGTCACTTTAAATGGACACTCAAGTCAAAATTAAACTTTCATGATTCAGATAGAGCATGCAATTTTAAACAATTTCCCAATTTACTTCCATTAACAAAATGTGCACAGTCTTTTTATACTTACACTTTTTGAGTAACCAGCTCATACTGAGCACGTGCAAGAATTCACAGAATATGTGTATATGTATTTGTGATTGGCTGATGGCTATCAAATGATACAGGAGAAGTGGGAAAAAAATATAGCTTTGAAATTTGTCTGAAAAAAAATCTACTACTCATTTGAAGTTCAGACTTAGTGTTATAATATTGTCTTTTTATCATGCATTTGTTGATTTTGTAAATCTGCTGGTCCTTTAAGTATTGTGCACAGTGGTTACTTTTTATTTTAATTTTGGACTATACAGTTTTTGGTTAGTAAGTATCACTAAGTTACGTGGAATATACTATATATATATTTTTCGGACTAATAATAATACTATTTAATAATGAATTTTATTTACTTTAAATATTTAACATTCTAATGTTCTTCATATAGGGGGAAATGTTTTTTGTATTTTTAAATACTGCACCTATATATATTTATATAGATATATAGATATATATTTTACCTTAACATTATCATATATATATATATATATATATATATATATATATATATATATATATATATACTTTTTTTCTATGTAAATAACATTGGAATATAAAATATGCGTAACACAATTCGGGTTGAGCACTGTAGATCTAACGAGAAGGAAACACCACTCAAATCAACTTTTGGAAGTAAACCCATTGGAAATTTAAAAAAGGATAACCAATCCAGTGTTACTGAGGTTACGTGGTGCCGGCTGAAGGCGATGGACCAAACTGCTAAACAGTCAAGTCAAGTAAACAAGCCACAACAGGGCAACAGAATTTAAAAAATCCAATTTATTGAATATAATTTTAAAAACACCACATTTAGTTCAAAATATACGCGTTTCGCACAACAACAGGGTGTTTAGTCATAGATAAAATACAAAGGTAAAGCATCCCAATTTAAAGACCATTCCTTCCAATCATGTTTCAACATGTATAACTATATGCACAGTTTCATCCTAAAGGTATATTAACACTATATCAACTTCATGCAGCATTTCTCATAGAGACCGTCTTAATTTTGGGATAAAAGAAATAAGAACAAAATCTGCTACTAGCAACACATTCGCGCTATGTCATCTTAATAGATTATTTCCTTCTCTTTGCTTCACAGATGACTCCACACCAGCTCAACCCTGGAATATGATGCTGTTATTCGTTATGTAATGAGTACGCAAAAGACTTTCTTTTTCATAAACATTTTTTGTGACCATCTTAACACCTGAATTTAGTGAACCGCTTTTCATATCATAAACTGACCTGATACAGAGCCGAAAGTTAAAAGAGTTTTCTGATAAATGCATTGTGAATGCAGAATAAATACTTTGTGAGTGAAAGTATTGGGAGATATGAAATATTATTTGTAGAAAGTGTTTTTTTATTTCACTATTGTTGCATAGGGATTACCGGTACTGTGGGTTTAATTATGTGTGTGGCAACAGTTTAAAATTATAAACTATACTTTTTGCACCATGAAGAGTGATAGCACCAATTTGGTTATGTTGTTTGATGTAGAAAATAGGAAACAATTCTTTGATAAAATATTTTCAACTAATAAGACCACAATAATCGGAATTAAGGTAGGAAAATTCTGATTGGCTGATGGAATCAGCCAATCAGAATCAAGTTCAATCCGATTGGCTGATCCAATCAGCCAATCAGATTGAGCTCGCATTCTATTGGCTGATCGGAACAGCCTGATGAAATGACCGGAAGGTTGAGAAACGCGTTGCTTTTATCGCATATAATGCATATGTTTTAACTCTGGTTTTTAAATAAAATCCTTTTACTGTGATATCTTCTCTCCTCGCTTGCTGTTTTTTGGTTGGTCTGCCTGCCTGTCTCTCTAACTGGGTCACTGGTGATTGGACGCACCACAGATGGCTATCTTGTGATGCTCTGCTGTCAGCGGCTGCTGATTGGGTCCTGGACTCCCGGGCTTCCTCCTGCTGGCTTGTCTGTCGGGCGACTAAGGTCCCGTCCTGCGCTGTGAGGCATACTGTTATGGCGCAACTCTTGTGAGTACCCTGGGCTGTTGTGTGTTCTTTATCCTCTCCGTGACGAGTGATACTGTCCCATAAGGCGCCTCTCTCTCTTCTGTCCTTACAGATGCATGCTCTGTCTATACCTATAAGAGCGCTGCCTGTCTATCCGTGTGTAGTGCTGGCTCAGGAATCTCCTCACCTTCACGATCATCCTTCGGCCAAGCCACAATTCACCTTTTTTGCGCACCTCCAGGAGAGTCCACTTTCTCTTTTATTTTATTTTCCACTAGTATATTTTAATAAGGAGGCATGTATGAAGGCCCTCTGTGTCAATTGATAATGTATGTGATGTAAACTATATAACCGCATTGTGGGCGGGCAATAAACACAACAGTTGTTATACTTTCACTTGTGTGGGCTGACAGTCTGTTCCCGAGATCTTTTATCAGGGGGTAGATTTATCATAGTGCGAGCAGACATAATATGATGTAGTGTATCATGTCCACTTCACATCAATAAATGCCGACAGCATATGCTGTCAGAATTTATCATTGCACCAGCAGTATTCGATTGGGTTGATTTCTGTCTGCGGCCCCAGAGCAGGCAGAAAAGTTATGGAGCAGCTTGATAAATCGGCCCCCAGGTCTGTAATTCTGCTCCAGCTGAGGTTAGAATACTTGTTTGTGATATCTTGTATTCAGCCTTGGTAAGTTTCTCCTAACAAGTGTAGAGGGTTACTTTGCATTGGTTGCTGGTGGCTTAGATGTTAATTGTGTAGAAAGTTACTTTGCAATGTGGGGGTTTGGTGGTTTAGGGGTTAATAGTGTAGAAGCTTACATTGCAGTAGGATGTGTTGTGGTTTAGGGGTTAATAGTGTAAAGAGATAGTTTGCAATGTGGGGGTGATTGTTTAGGGGTTCATAGTATAGTTTAGTGCAACTGTTTTATCCAGACTAATTACGCGACCTGAAAAGTTTGAGCAGTAAATGTGATTGCTTTCGC
This sequence comes from Bombina bombina, assembly GCF_027579735.1. Lineage (NCBI taxonomy): Eukaryota > Metazoa > Chordata > Amphibia > Anura > Bombinatoridae > Bombina > Bombina bombina. The sequence goes on along the minus strand of NC_069504.1, from coordinate 942,832,126 downwards.
TTGGTCACTTTTACTTCCAACTTGTAATACTAGCACCCATTAAGCTCAATGCTACCCATAGAAAATTTGACAAGCATAAATTATTGCAAGTTTGTACAAACTAATTTACAGTAATTTTAACAGCTAGCCACTTGTAATATGGATTTCAGTGTAAAGAACACTGATATTGGATAGTGTTTTTCCCTCCTTATGCTAACAATAGTGATCCACTCGTAATTTATACCATAATCGCAAAATTCTGCTTCTTACACTCTTCACTGCCTCTGAGGTGGCAGATGGAAATCACCCCAAACATGCTCCCTCTGGGTGATTGACAGGCCCTTCTCTCGCACGCCTGGTCACTCTAAACAAGGGGGCGGCATTATACACTCAAGACATATCTGCTGCCCATTCAAAGTGAAGCCGTACAGGCAGGTTTTTAAGTTGAGAGACTTGTCCACATGTCCATTAGTATGTGGGGATAAATTTGTATAACTATAACTATTCAATGAACATGCAAAATTATAAGTATGTATATTTTACAAAAAAATATGCTAAATATTCTGTTTACAAGAAAAATAAAAATATAAAAGATTTATATCACCTTTATTAAAAATGTAATATTTCAAAAAGATTTCAATAGCCCTAAGAACAAGATATGACTAGGTGCTGGTTTTCATTTTATATAATCCTTTTGCAATTGCATATGTGAAGTAGGATACTCCCTAAAGGCCTAAGTTTACAATAAAATGGATGTGCTTGATTTACAAAAAAAAGCTCAATTGCATTACTAATACAAATGAATTATACCTTCTATTAATTATTCATTTTTTACATTACAATAGCTTCTAAATGCTAACATCAAATTATGTTAATATGTTCCCTTTTCATGAATAATTCATTGTTTATAAAATATGTTTTGAATGTTCTTAGGTTACTGAGATCTTTGAAGAAAACACTCTTTATAAACTAAAGTAAGAAGAGGACTAATATTTTATTTTTAATTAAAACTATTTATTTATCTTCTCCTACTGCATCATTCATTGTGAATTCCCTAAACGGTCAATGTTTGATTAAAAAAAAAATCTTAGAGCATAAAAAGTGTAGATTTAACCCATGTACAGTGTCAAAAACATGTTCAAATCAAACCTATTACTTATCTATCATTTTCTTTGGTAATGAATGTTATTCTTATCAATCATGAATACTGCTTTGAAAATGAAAAACAGTACATTTTTATTACAAAGACTAAAATTATGTGCAAGCAACAATGATTTAGCTTGTGCAATAAAATGCATTACAGGTAGAAAACCACTATTCTTGTACATTTTTTTATTCTTTTATGAGATTTCTTAATCATTTAAAATGGAAATATGTGTAACTTACAATAAATACAGAACAATTACAGTTCAGTCTTTAGCTGTTTACTTATTGGATTTGTGGAATTTCTAAGGAAACCAATGTGAAAAAATGGAGAGAATTCAAATCTCATGAGCCTTAAGGAAAAGCTACAAAATATATATATAGAAAATATTTATTTATAATAGATAGATAGATATGATAGATAGATATATAGAAACAATAAATTAAGTTAGCTTTTGTTTTCTAAGCTATTCAAATAAATTTGAATAGCTGTCTTTTAAAGCCACTTAAAATTTAATAGAAGAATTGTGAAAAAATATTGCATACATAGTTAGGTGATTTTTCGATTTTAATTCATTTGAATAGCAGGCATTTGAATTAGAAAAATAAAACACTTGAGTTGAAAATGCTAAGCAACAAGAAAATCTGAATAAATAGCTGACAGCTCTACAATCCATGTGTGTCAAAAGCTTTTTTGCCAGGTGGAGAGGTTTAAAAGGGTTTTTATGTACCCTTAAAAAATCTGAATATACTCAGTCGATCCAAAAGTAAAACAAAATAGCTAATTGATTCAATATTGATAATGACTGCCTAATGTGTTTGAATGTAGTGTTTCTTTCACTTTACCTTTTATATCAATTTAAGAAGTGTGAAATTGCTTAATTTTATCATCAATAATGTTTTAAAATTCCATTCTAGTTAAGTATCAGTTTGTTTATAAGTGTGCTTTGAGCTATATTTTATGCCTTATATGAAACAATTACTTTGATTATTAATATACAAAATATTCATGCATAAAAACATTAACACATTGGATTTAGTAAGGTAGTAAGAACTAAGCGCTTTATATCTTATAAATTCCCCTGCGATGAAGCACTGTTGTGCTTCCCTCATGGAGTAAGTGTTTAACGTACATAACTAAAAGATAACAATAGCACAGCCACTCTAAACATTGCTCATATTACAAGCAGAGCACATAACAGCACTAACTAATTTAGCGTGACTGGAAACCTGACGTAAAAGCCTAGGGCTAGAATAAAAGTATAACAGAGCACATGTAAAATATATTTTAAAAAAAAATTACACATACATACCAACATATATAAATATATACAATATGCATACATAAATATACACATTTGAGCCCTTCACAGTCAAATCCCTTGTCATATACCATTTCCCCTAAAAACAATGTTAACACCATTCTTTATTTTTTTTTTTTTTAGATAGAAATACTTTAAATAGCATTGGTTTTCACTCAGAAGAAAATTTTATAAAAAAAAAAAAATAAAAAATAATATATATATATACATATATACAGGGAGTGCAGAATTATTAGGCAAATTAGTATTTTGACCACATCATCCTCTTTATGCATGTTGTCTTACTCCAAGCTGTATAGGCTCGAAAGCCTACTACCAATTAAGCATATTAGGTGATGTGCATCTCTGTAATGAGAAGGGGTGTGGTCTAATGACATCAACACCATATATCAGGTGTGCATAATTATTAGGCAACTTCCTTTCCTTTGGCAAAATGGGTGAAAAGAAGGACTTGACAGGCTCAGAAAAGTCAAAAATAGTGAGATATCTTGCAGAGGGATGCAGCACTCTTAAAATTGCAAAGCTTCTGAAGCATGATCATCGAACAATCAAGCGTTTCATTCAAAATAGTCAACAGGGTCGCAAGAAGCGTGTGGAAAAACCAAGGAGCAAAATAACTGCCCATGAACTGAGAAAAGTCAAGCGTGCAGCTGCCAAGATGCCACTTGCCACCAGTTTGGCAATATTTCAGAGCTGCAACATCACTGGAGTGCCCAAAAGCACAAGGTGTGCAATACTCAGAGACATGGCCAAGGTAAGAATGGCTGAAAGACGGCCACCACTGAACAAGACACACAAGCTGAAACGTCAAGACTGGGCCAAGAAATATCTCAAGACTGATTTTTCTAAGGTTTTATGGACTGATGAAATGAGAGTGAGTCTTGATGGGCCAGATGGATGGGCCCGTGGCTGGATTGGTAAAGGGCAGAGAGCTCCAGTCCGACTCAGACGCCAGCAAGGTGGAGGTGGAGTACTGGTTTGGGCTGGTATCATCAAAGATGAGCTTGTGGGGCCTTTTCGGGTTGAGGAAGGAGTCAAGCTCAACTCCCAGTCCTACTGCCAGTTTCTGGAAGACACCTTCTTCAAGCAGTGGTACAGGAAGAAGTCTGCATCCTTCAAGAAAAACATGATTTTCATGCAGGACAATGCTCCATCACACGCGTCCAAGTACTCCACAGCGTGGCTGGCAAGAAAGGGTATAAAAGAAGAAAATCTAATGACATGGCCTCCTTGTTCACCTGATCTGAACCCCATTGAGAACCTGTGGTCCATCATCAAATGTGAGATTTACAAGGAGGGAAAACAGTACACCTCTCTGAACAGTGTCTGGGAGGCTGTGGTTGCTGCTGCACGCAATGTTGATGGTGAACAGATCAAAACACTGACAGAATCCATGGATGGCAGGCTTTTGAGTGTCCTTGCAAAGAAAGGTGGCTATATTGGTCACTGATTTGTTTTTGTTTTGTTTTTGAATGTCAGAAATGTATATTTGTGAATGTTGAGATGTTATATTGGTTTCACTGGTAAAAATAAATAATTGAAATGGGTATATATTTGTTTTTTGTTAAGTTGCCTAATAATTATGCACAGTAATAGTCACCTGCACACACAGATATCCCCCTAAAATAGCTATAACTAAAAACAAACTAAAAACTACTTCCAAAACTATTCAGCTTTGATATTAATGAGTTTTTTGGGTTCATTGAGAACATGGTTGTTGTTCAATAATAAAATTAATCCTCAAAAATACAACTTGCCTAATAATTCTGCACTCCCTGTACATACAAATATATATATATATATATATATATATATATATATATATATATATATACACGTATATGCATATAGATATAGACAGATAGATAGATAGATAGATAGTTATAGAGAGATATAGTATATGTTATTTATATACAAGGATGCATTACATACAGAAACAAACAAGTACAGCATTGAGGTATATTACAGTTGTAGGTGCGATAATTGAGTTATACAAAAGGAGAGAAATGCCCTGCCCTTGAGCATAATCAGTAGTAGTTCACTTTAAATACAAAGTGGCCTACAGGTAGAGAGACTCTCAAGCTTACCATCTAAAGGAGATGGAATGGACACAGGAGGAAATGAGAAGGGAAAGGGAAAAGAGTGAGTAGTGATGTAAGCAAACAATAAGAAAAAGTGTGTGGTGAGTGGGCAAATGAGGACTGGAAAAGAGTAACAGAATGTGGTTAAGTGTCAGTACAGAGGCTGTGAGAATGAAGTAGTGTTTCTATCCTGGATTATTAGTGACAGCTGCACCTAATTGCTGTTAGAAGGTGTGTATATATTAAGGTTAACATCAAGGAGGGTGGTGGAGGGAGGATTAGAGGGCTAGTGCTTGCAGAGCAGAGTCAATTGTGTAGTTAGAGGTGCAGCTGTAAGAAAGAGTATGGTAAGGTGAAAAATCCTGGTTATAAAGTAAGGGGGGAGGTGTAGTTTGAGACAGGGTAGAAGGGGAGACAAAAGATAGGAATGTTACAATAATAAAAGTTAAAAGCAATTCCATATTAGCCCAATAGATATAAGAAATAAGTGCACTCAGTGTCTTGATTGGAGATATCTTTCAGATGAAATACCTTTTCAAATGGTTTGCAGAGCAGGGTAAGTTGTGTAGTTAGAGGTGCAGCTTTTCAAATGATTTGCAGAGCAGGGTAAGTTGTTTAGTTAGAGGTGCAGCTTTTCAAATGGTTTGCAGAGCAGGGTAAGTTGTGTAGTTAGAGGTGCAGCTGTAAGAAAGAGGATATTGTCTTGAAGGCCTCCTCTTATCTGAATGCATTTGACAGTTTTTCACAGCTAGGAATTTGTTAATATGTGTCATATAGATAACATTGTGCACACGTCCAGGGAGTTACTTATGAGAGGACACTGATTGGCTTAAATGCAAGTCTGTCAAAAGAACTGAAGTATGGTGCAGTCTGCAGGGACTTATATACATGATAATCACAGAGATAAAAAGTGTATTTAATATAACTATATTGGTTATGCAAAACTGGGGAATGGGTAATAAAGGGATTATCTATCTTTTCACTTATCTCTCAGTCAGAATCCAAAAGATCCTTGGAAGGATCTCTTTTTTGACTGGAAGATACTGTTTGCTACACTGTACCTTGAGGATGCAAAGAAATTGGTGTCAGGACTACTACATTTCGAGAATCTGACATGGATAATTAGGGTTCTGGATGAAGATACAAGCCCAGATTTTTGCAAAAACATTTTTTTATTTCAGAGGGTGTTTGAAAAATTTGTGTTTGCCTTGCCAGATGACTATATGACAAAAGAAACCCAATCTATAAAGAATCTTCTCAGACCTCAGCAACATTGTGATGGGTATAAATTATATATTTCTCTGGAAAATACATGGGCCAGATTTACAAAAGTGGGAAGTGCTTTACCTTTAAAAATTATAGGGTACTGCTATTTCCCTATGTTCAGGGAACATTTAACATTGCACAAGCAGTTCCAGTGAAATGCTTGTGCAATGCCGCCCCCTACAGATTCATGGCCAATCGGCCGCTAGCAGGGGATGTCAATCAGCCAGATCATATAGGATTGGGCGGATTGATGTTTGCAGCCTTAGAGGACATCAATCCGCCCAGCCCTTGAAAAATCAGCCCCTATGCCTCTTGGAGGAGCTCCATCTGCCGGTTTAGGTCACAGCACCTCTACAAGATGATTGGGACATTGGGCCTTTAATGTATTTAAAATGGTCATGCACGTGTGCCACCAGAGAAGACACAGGGACTTTCTCTGAAATCCCCCTAATATGGAGGCTAGAACTTCTGCCTCAATTTTCTAAAAACTCCAATTCATCTTGAAGTTATAATGTTACATTTTCTTAAAGGTACCTGGTACTTAAAATTTTACTTTCATGATTCAGATAGATAATGCAATTTTAAACAACTTTCTATTTAACTGCTATTATCAAATTATCTCTTAGCATCTTTGTTGAAAAGCAGGGATGTAAGCTTAGAAGCATGCATATGTCTGGAGCACTATATGGCAGCAATTTTCCAAGTGTTATCTACTTGCAAGGGCACTAGATGGGAGCACTATTTCCTGCCATCGAGTGCTCCAGACTCCTACCTAGGAGTCTCTTAAACAAAAAATTCCATGGAAATGAAGCAAATTTGATAATAGAAGTAAATTAGAAACGTTTTTTTTAAAAGAAATTGTATGCTCTGTCTAAGTCGCAAAAAACATTTTTTTTTTATCCCTTTAAGCTTAGAAGCTTTGACATAGTTTAGATGGATCTGATGAGAGTCTTTCTTCTGTTCCAAAAACTCCAATCTGTTGCTAAAATGTTCAGTTTTGAAGAAACTCACTTCAAGAAAGATGTTGTTATGTGGCACTACTTGTATGGTGTCCATTTTCTTTATCTCTCTCAGATTCCAAAGTAGGAGAAGGTTATCATTTGATACTGTCGTCCACCCTCTTTTGCTCCAAACCCTCCAATTCTTTGGCATTTGCGACACAGCTCTCTCGTGGTCCTCTTCCTATCTGTCTAACCGTACCCTTAGTGTAGACTTTTCTGGGGCATTCTCTGCCCCATCACCACTTTCTATTGGGCTACTGCAAGCCTCTGTCCTCTGTCCTCTGTCTCCTTCTCTTCTCAATCTACACATCCTCATTAGGTTCCTTAATAAAGTCCCACAGGTTTCAATATCATTTGTATGCCGATTGCACCAAAATCTAACTCTCTGCACCAGACCTATCTCCTTCCTTGCTAACCCGTGTCACTAACTGTCCACTCACCACCTTAAGCTAAATCTCTCCAAAACTGAGCTCCTAATTTCCCCCCCTTCTTCCAAAATCCCCACCCCCCATTTATCTATAAATGTTGATAACTCCATCATTTCCCCTACCCCGCATGTCCGATGTCTTTGAGTCACACTTGACTCAGATCTTTCTTTCACTCCTCACATTCAGTCCTTGGCTAAAGCCTGCCGCTTCCACCTTAAAAACATCTCTAAAATTAGACATTTCCTTACACAAGACACAACTAAGATTTTAATCCACTCTCTCATCATTTCCCGCCTCGACTACTGCAACTCCATCCTGTCTGGTTTTCCTAGCTGCAACCTAGCTCCTTTATAATCCATAATGAATGCCTCTGCCAGGCTCATCTTCCTTACACGTCGCTCTTCATCTGCTGCACCTCTCTGACAATCCCTTCACTGGTTTACTCTTGCCTCCAGGATTCAACACAAAATTTCTCACATTGACATACAAAGTCCTTAACTGCATTGCTCCCCCCTATATCTCAGACCTTGGGGCCGATTTATCACGGCCTGAATGGGGCTGTATACCCCTGTTTCTGTGCAAATCTTCAGGCATGCTGAAAATAGGAGTAAAGAAGCAGCAGTCTTAAGCGGTCCCTAACTCGTCCACCTGCTCTGAGGCAGCGGACAGCAATCAGCCGATCATATACAATCAGGTTTATTGACACCCCCTGCTAGCAGCCGCGAATCTGCAGGGGGCATCATTACACAAGCAGTTCACTAGAACTGTTTGTTCAATGATAAATGCAGACAGCTTTCATGTCACCAGACACATGATAAATTGGCCCCCTTGATTTCAGATACTCTCCCTCCTGACCCCTTCACTCTGCTCATGATCTCCTACTCTCCTCCTCTCTTGTTACCTCCTCACATTCCTGTTTACAGGACTTTTCCAGACTGACTACTATCTTGTGGAACTCTCTGCCCTGCTTCACAAGACTCTCCCCTAGTTTTGAAAGCTTCTAGTGCTCTCTAAAGACTACTATTCAGGGATGCATACAACCAACACAAACTCCATTGCTATCCCCTTAAACCCCTTAACATGTAAGCCTTTGAGCCCAGCTGTTTGTAGGTCACCTTCATAAGAGCCGACTACAACAGTGTAACTCTCGGCAGGGCCCTCTACCCATTTGATTTAAAGGCACAGTCAAATCCAAAAAAAACTTTCATGATATTAATAGGAAATATAATTTTAAACAACTTTCCTACTTACTTTTTTCACCAATTGTGCTTTATTCTCTTGGTATTCTTAGCTTTCAACTGAGAATACCAAGAGAACAAAGCAAAATTGGTGATAAAAGTAAATTGGAAAGTTGTTTAAAATTACATTTCCTATTTAAATCATGAAAGTTTTTTTGGACTTGACTGTCCCTTTAAATGTTATCTTGTATACCGCCTATGTTAAAGCACTGCATAATCTGTTGGCTCTCTGCAAATACCTGATAATAATAATTATTTTGGAGATTTGTCTACTGGGTAGGAGTAGAGATAAATGTACCAATGTAGTGATAGCAGGTTTTTGTTTGTTTGATTTATCTGGTCTTGTCTCTTTTTAGGATAAATATTAGATTTATATAGCCATAGGAAATGCAAATCTCTCAATTTTAGGGAAAACTGCATTTTACACACACACACACACACACACACACATATATATATATATATATATATATATATATATATATATATACAGTGGGGCAAAAAAGTATTTAGTCAGCCACCAATTGTGCAAGTTCTCCCACTTAAGAAGATGAGAGAGGCCTGTAATTATCCTCATAGGTATACCTCAACTATGAGAGACAAAATGTGGAAACAAATCCAGACAATCACATTGTCTGATTTGGAAAGAATGTATTTGCAAATTATGGTGGAAAATAAGTATTTGGTCAATATCAAAAGTTCATCTCAATACTTTGTTATATATCATTTGTTGGCAATGACAGAGGTCAAAAGTTTTCTGTAAGTCTTCACAAGGTTGTCACACACTGTTGCTGGTATGCTGGCCCATTCCTGCATGCAGATCTCCTCTAGAGCAGTGATGTTTTGGGGCTGTCTCTGGGCAACACAGACTTTCAACTCCTTCCAAAGGTTTTCTATGGGGTTGAGATCTGGAGACTGGCTAGGCCACTCCAGGACCTTGAAATGCTTCTTACGAAGCCACTCCTTCGTTGCCCGGGCGGTGTGTTTTGGATCATTGTCATGCTGAAAGACCCAGCCACATTTAATCTTCAATGCCCTTGCTGATGGAAGGAGGTTTGCACTCAAAATCTCACAATACATGGCCCCATTCATACTTTCATGTACACGGATCAGTCGTCCTGTTCCCTTTGCAGATAAACAGCCCCAAAGCATGATGTTGCCACCCCCATGCTTCACAGTAGGTATGGTGTTCTTTGGTTGCAACTCAGCCTTCTCTCTCCTCCAAACACGACGAGTTGTGTTTCTACTAAACAGTTCTACTTTGGTTTCATCTGACCATATGACATTCTCCCAATCCGCTTCTGGATCATCCAAATGCTCTCTAGTGTACTTCAGATGGGCCCGGATATGTACTGGCTTAAACAGGGGGACACGTCTGGCACTGCAGGATCTGAGTCTCTGGTGGCGTAGTGTGTTACTGATGGTAGCCTTTGTTACGTTGGTCCCAGCTCTCCACAGGTCATTCACTAGGTCCCCCCGTGTGGTTCTGGGATGTTTGCTCACCGTTCTTGTGATCATTTTGACCCCACGGGGTGAGATCTTGCGTGGAGCCCCAGATAGAGGGAGATTATCAGTGGTCTTGTATGTCTTCCATTTTCTAATTATTGTTCCCACAGTTGATTTCTTCACACCAAGCTGCTTGCCTATTGCAGATTCAGTCTTCCCAGCCTGGTGCAGGTCTACAATTTTGTTTCTGGTGTCCTTTGACAGCTCTTTGGTCTTCACCATAGTGGAGTTTGGAGTGTGACTGTTTGAGGTTGTGGACAGGTGTCTTTTATACTGATAATAAGTTCAAACAGGTGCCATTAATACAGGTAATGAGTGGAGGACAGAGAAGCCTCTTAAAGAAGAAGATACAGGTCTGTAAGAGCCAGAAATCTTGCTTGTTTGTGGGTGACCAAATACTTATTTTCCACCATAATATGCAAATAAATTATTTCCAAATCAGACAATGTGATTGTCTGGATTTGTTTCCACATTTTGTCTCTCATAGTTGAGGTATACCTATGATGAAAATTACAGGCCTCTCTCATCTTCTTAAGTGAGAGAACTTGCACAATTGGTGGCTGACTAAATACTTTTTTGCCCCACTGTATATATTGCGTTTGTCAAAGGTGTGGTTTCCGGGCTATACAAAGTAAGACAAAATATCTATCAAGTAGTAATAGAGCCCCCAAAAGGGGAATGCAGGTTATGTCCCTTGTTAAAACAAATTATTAATATTTCACTTATAAATATTTTACATGTCTAGAAATTAAGTACTCCTGATTTTGCCCTCTTTGATATCTTTAATTGAGAGAGCAAATTTATGTATTGCTTCCAGGACCCTTGAGATAATTACCATGATTGTACCATAGAGAAATGCATTTTAAAATATATATACAATTCCACTCAATGTATAAACAATATTATAAATAATAACATAAACATTAATGTGTAGAAATAAAAGTGGAGTTCTTAGCTTTGTGGAGATTGAAAGCCATTGTCAATTTCTTACTGAAACTTGGTGGGATGATTCACATGACTGGGCAGTTAACTTAGAGGGGTATACTTTATTTAGGAGGGACAGGAATTATAAAAGTGGTAGAGGAATCTGCATGTATATTAATCCTAACCTTAAACCTACAATAAGGGAAGATATTTACGTTACAGGTGACAATGTAGAGACCATGTGGGTGGAAATAAAGAGTGGGTGGGGGGAATCCAAAAAAATATTACTAGGAACAATCTACAAGCCCGCCAACATTAGTGACCTGGATGAAACTCAACTACTAATGCAAATAGGTAAGGCTGCTAATAACAGTGCTGTAATTATGGGAGATTTTAACTACCCTGATATAAACTGGGCCAATTAAACTAGTAATTCAGATAAGTGGGATAGATTTTTAAATGTTCTCAGGGATAACTTCTTGTCACAATTAATAGAGGAGCCAACTAGGAGTAACGCTATATTGGATTTAGTGCTATCAAATAATATAGATATAATATCAAACATAGAAGTCAAAGAACATTTGGGTAACACCGATCATAACATGGTCACATTTGAAATCTCTTTTCATAAGCAGTGTCTTAAAGGTTTAACCAAGACTTTTAATTTTAAGAAAGTAAAATTCAATGATTTAAGGAAATCATTAAATAACATAAATTGGGACAAATTATTCTCTAATAAAAATACAGAGGATAAATGGATAACATTTAAAACTTTGTTAAATAAATATACATATCAACAAATACCAAAATAGTTATAAAAATAAAAATAAAAAAATCCAAGCCAATGAGGCTGAATAAAAATGTGTTAAGAGAAAGTAGGAAAAAACATAGGGCATTTAAATTATTTAAAGAAAATAGTACAGACTCAACATAAAGCCAAAATTGAAAATAAAAAATTAATTGCAAAGGATTCTAAGTCTAACCCTAAAAAAAAATTTTAAGTACATAAATAGCAAAAAATCTGAGAAAGACAATATAGGTACATTAAAATGCGTGGAGGGTAGCATGATTAACAGTGACGGGAAGAAGGCTGAGGTACTAAACCAGTTTTTTTCTTCAGTATACACAAGAGAAGAACCATTGGATGATACTTTGGAACAAAAATAGAACATGCCAGACCATACCATTAACTGGGTTATGTATAAAGGATATAAGGAACAAATTGGATAATATTAAGGTAAATAAAACTCCAGGCCCAGATGGAATACACCCAAGGGTGTTAAGGGAATTTTTCACTGTTATAGACAAACCTCTACTCTTAATTTTTCAAGACTCATTATCCTCAGACATGGTACCCAAGGATTGGCGTAAAGCTGATGTGGTGCCACTCTTCAAAAAGGGAAGCAGGGATGATCCAGGAAGCTATAGACCAGTAAGTCTGACATCAATAGTGGGGAAGATATTTGAAGGGATTATAAAGGATTATATTAATGAGCATATTTGTGTAAACAAGATTGTGAGTTCTAATCAGAATGGTTTTATGTGAAATAGATCATGTCAAACTAATCTAATTAGATTCTATGAGGAAGTAAGTAAAAATATAGATAAAGGGGAATCAGTTGATATGATATACTTAGATTTTGCAAAGGCGTTTGATACAGTGCCACATGAGAGATTAATGCACAAAATTAAGGGACTGGGAATAGCTGAAAATGTTAGCTCATGGATAAATAACTGGATAAAAGATAGGGAGCAACGAATAGTAGTAAATGGATCATACTCAGATTGGACAAAGGTAATCAGTGGAGTCCCCCAGGGATCAGTACCGGGCCCTGTTCTTTTTAATATTTTTATAAATGACTTGGAGCAAGGATTAAATTGCGACATCTCTATTTTTGCAGATTATACTAAGTTAAGTAAGGTCATTAGGTCAGAGCAGGATGAACTTTCGTTACAAAGGGACCTGCAAAAATTATAAGTATGGGCGGGTAAACGGAAAATGAGATTTAATATGGGAAAATGCAAGGTTCTACATTTTGGAAGTAAAAATAAGCAGGCAGCGTATTATTTAAATGGGACAAGACTCAGCCAAACTCAGGAGGAAAGGGATTTGGGGGTAGTAATAGATAACAAGCTAAAGATGGGTGCACAATGCAGGGCAGCAGCTTCAAAGGCTAATAAGATACTAGCATGTATTAAAAGAGGATTGATTCAAGGGAGGAAAGCATAATTCTCTATATAAAGCCCTGGTAAGACCTCACCTTGAGTATGGAGTGCAGTTCTGGGGACCGATCGCAAAAAAAGATATTGCAGAACTAGAAAAAGTTCAGAGAAGGGCCACAAAGCTAATAAGAGGATTGGAGATTTTAAGCTATGAGGAGAGGCTAGCCAAACTGGGTCTGTTTTCTTTAGAAAAAAGGTGCTTGAGAGGTGACATGAATACTTTATATAAATATATGCAAGGCCCATATACAGAGATGGCAGAAGCTCTGTTTATTCCAAGAAAATTGTTCGTGACAATTTAAGGTTGGAGGAAAGGATATTAAAACTTCTGCAACAGAAACATTGTTTTCACTGTAAGAGCAATAAAATTGTGGAACTCATTACCAAAGGAGGTAGTGAATGCCAATTCCCTAGATACATTTAAAAATTGTTTGGATACATTTCTGTCTATAAACAAAATTCATAGATATGATTGCTAGTATTAAATGGGTCACCTTTTAGTGGGATTATTTAAGCTTAACTGGAGCTTTTTGTAAGTATTTTGGATTTGTATAGGTTGAACTCGATGGACATTGGTCTTTTTTCAACCGCATCTACTATGTTACTATGTTACTATGTTCAGTTGCTGCAGGTGCTGACAGCATGGTAGCTGCTTTCACAGTGAAACCAGGCCTATTCTTCCTTTCTGCAAGGAACATTGTTCCAGGTCATGTCAGGCAAGTTGTAAATGATCATGGTGTTATATCTTTTTGTATGTTCTAGAGTGGTATTTACCACCATGAAGGTGTTCTGGCAAGGGTCTTTAAGGTAAGTTCTCAATGGATTACACAAGCAATGCTTCAATGCACAACAGAGTCAGAGGTCTGAAGAGCAATGCACAAGCCAGGTGTGAAGCTCCATAAATCCATCAGGCTCACAGACAGCTCCTGTAAGATTTGAAGTTGAAGGCCCAAAAGCGTGCGAACATTATCAGTTTATTTCGTCTTTTTGCATGCAACATAAATCTTGCAGGAATTACAAGTTAAAAGTAAACGTATTTGCTAGAGCACAATTGCGATATCCGCTCATCGGGTTAGCAAGACTTGAGAGCTTGGGTAAAGGCTAGGGGAAGAAAAAAGTGGCATTAAACACAACATAAATACATGTAAAAGTTCAGTCACATGCATATAAACACAGTTTGATAAAAAAATATTTTTTAAAAAATAATTAAAAAGGCATAAGGGCTCAAATATATATGATTAAAGGTGTTTGAAGGAAACAAAAAGAACTGCAAAGGGCTTTACCATATATATGCATACATAGGCATGTCTAAATATGTGTATGTATGTGTATATATGTATTTAAACACATATATACACATATAAACACATACATATATATAAGTACAAAATCACACACACAGACATATATATATATATATATATATATATATATATATATATGTGTGTGTGTGTTTTATAAGTGTATGTATATGTATATGTATACATAGACATACATACAACTATATACACACTATATCCCATTAAAATATTTTTTATTATTGTGTTTCAATAATTAACATATATGTGTGTGTGTAAATTGGAGCCCTTTGCAGTCAAATACCTGAAAACATGAAAAAACAATCAATATTAATATGTAATACTGGTTTAACTCTGTATGTACTGTAAATATATATATGTGTGTGTGTGTGCGTGTATGTATAAATATATATTTTACAAACAAATCATATATATACATATACTAGTCCAAAAGCCCATGCACACGGGCCATTTTTTGTAGTACAGCGGTCCCACCCCTTGCTCTCTCTCTTCCCCCTCTCTTTTGCTCTCTCTCCTCCTCTCTTTTGCACTCTCTCTCCCCTCTCTTTTGTGCTCTCTTTTGCTCTCCCCAACTCTTTTGCTCTCTCTCCCCCTTTCTTTTGCTCTCTCTCTCTCCCCCCTCTCTTCTGCTCTCTCCCCCTCTCTTTTGCTCTCTCGCCCCTCTCTTTTGCTCTCTCTCTCTCCCCTCTTTTTCTTTCTTTCTCCTACCTCTTTTGCTTTCTCTCTTCCACCTATTTTGCTCTCTCTACCCCCTCTTTTGCTCTCGCTTCCCCTTCTTTTTTGCTCTCTCTCCCCATCTCTTTTGCTCTCTCTCCCCCTCTCTTTTGTTCTCCCCTCTCTCCTTTGCTCTCTCTCCCTCTCTCCTTTGCTCTCTACCCCCTCTCTTTTGCTCTCTCTCCCCCTCTCTTTTGCTCTCTTTCTTTCTTTCTTTCTTTCTTTCTTCCCCTTTCTTTTGCTCTCTCTCCCACCTCTCTTTTGTTCTCCCCTCTCTCCTTTGCTCTCTCTCCCCCCTCTCCTTTGCTCTATCTTCCTCTCTCCTTTGCTCTCTCTCCCCCCTCTCCTTTGCTCTCTCTCCCTCTCTTTTGCTCTCTCTCCCCCTCTCTTTTGCTCTCTTTCTCTCTCCCCCTTTCTTTTGCTCTGTCTCCCCTCTCTCTTTTGCTCTCTCTCCCCCTCTCTTTTGCTCTCTCCACCCCTCTCTTTTGCTCTCTCTCCCCCCTCTCTTTTGATCTCTCTCCACCTCTCATTTGCTCTCTCCCATCTCTTTTGCTCTCTCTCCCCCCTCTATTTTGCTCTCTCTCCCCTTTCTTTAGCTTTCTCTCCCCTCTCTTTAACTCTCTCTCCCCTCTCTTTCTCTCTCCCCCTCTCTTTTGCTCTCTCTCCCCTCTCTTTAGCTTTCTCTCCCCTCTCTTTAACTCTCTATCCCCCTCTCTTTAACTCTCTCTCCCTTCCCTCTCTTTTGCTGTCTTTCTTTCTCCCCCCTCTCTTTAGGTCTCTCTCCCCCTCTCTTTAGCTCTCTCCCCCCCTCTATTTTGCCCCCTCTTCGCCCTCTCTTTTGCCCCCTCTTCCCCCTGTCTTTTGCCCCCTCTCTTTTGCTCTCTCTATTTCTCCCCACTCTTTGTCGTTCTCAGGCCATGCCCACTCCCAGTCAGCCACGCCCATTCCCGGGCCGACCATGCCCTGCCATGCCCCCACCACGGCACTCCCACTGACCACGCCTTTGTGTCACGCCCGCTCCACCCGACCACGCCCCATGCAACGGCAGATCTGATCTGAAGTTAATCCTAAAGGCCAGGTATGTTTGTCCTTGCGCAGTCTCTACTGCGCATGACTGCATCTGACAAACATACCTGGCCTTTTATTATATAGGATATATATTTATTTACCAATAAATAGAACATATCCATCTATTTGAAGAATATCAGAATTTGAAATATTCATATTTAATGTCAGGTTTATCGCTCTTGTGTAAACGCGATCAGGTCAGCAAGCGAGTATGGGTGTTTTTTTCCAGTTTGCATGCTCCATTGAAGTCTATGGGAGAATACATTAATGGTTGTGATATTTGAAGTTCAACTGTTTGCTCGAGCCAGGTTTTCTCTTGCACGCTAACTTTTTACTTTCAACTTGTAGTATGAGTGCAATCTGACACACGCAAAAAGTTTAAGTTTACTTCTAGCAAAGTTAACGTGCATGCACTTCATTCTTGATATAGCCCATAGTCAGGAACCATGCTTGATTGGTGTTATGGCATAGCGTTAAGAAATATCAATACCCTGAGAGCTTTTGGCTTGTAAATAACCCCAATTGGTCTATTGTAAAATAAAAAAACAAGACAGGGGCTAAAAGCTCACTCAGGCCCCGATATTTAAAACATCACCAGACCTTTGGGAAAACTGCTTTTTGTCCTCATCAGGCTCACCACCCCTCAATCAGGTAATATATTTGCATAAAAGGTGGACCTGCCAAGTGCCAGCAAGTGGTGATGTGTCTCTCATAGGAGATAATAGGGGTTGCTATGTCAGCAAAACATTGCTGATGTCACCACTAGTCTGCACTTTCTGTGGATGGGAGGGAGCTTTTTTGAAGTTTTCCTACACAGCAGACAGTGCACTCACTGAAACTGAAAACATTTTTTGCTTCGGAACACTTCAAATAATGCCCGTGTGACCTTACTTTCCCTAAAACTACACTACCTGCCTCACTGAAAATGTGGCAAGACAGACATGTCTGACACCCTACTCGAAATCTGAACTTCAGAGATTGGAATACATCACACTGCTGGCAATGTATCCCAATTAAAGTGCAGGTTAATCCCTCTGGAACACCCAGCTAACTCCCTAATTCTAGCTACACATACATCGTGCCTTAGCCATACTCACCTGGAATGCCCAGCTACCTTCAATAGACCACTTAAACCTTTGTCATGTCTTCCTTATACTCCCCATGGAACCCCAGCTAACTCCCACAGAAGAACGCCTACACCTACGTAATGTCTACCTTATACTCCCCATGGAACCCCAGCTAACTCCCACAGAAGAACGCCTACACCTACGTCATGTCTTCCTTATACTCCCCATGGAACCCCAGCTAACTCCCACAGAAAAACACCTACACCTACATCATGTCTTCCTTATACTCCCCATAGAACCCCAGCTAACTCCCACAGAAGAACGCCTACACCTACGTCATGTCTTACTTATACTCCTCATGGAACCCCAACTAACTCCCACAGAAGAACGCCTACACCTACATCATGTCTTACTTATACTCCTCATGGAACCCCAACTAACTCCCACAGAAGAATGCCTACACCTACATCATGTCTTACTTATACTTCCCATGGAACCCCAGCTAACTCCAACAGAAGAACGCCTACACCTACATCATGTCTTACTTATACTTGACATGAAACCCCAGCTAACTCCAACAGAAGAACGCCTACACCTATGTCAAGTCAATGGCAATCTACCTGAATAATAAAGTGTATAAAAAAAACCTCTCTATTATAACTATAGGAGCTATGTCGCTACATTTATATACATTGTTAAAGCGATATGTATTGTCATGTGTAATGAATAATATTTTATGCATTGTATATCAATTAAAATGCAGCTGTTTTTGCGTGTTCATTTTATCATTTTAAATTATTTATGTTTAAAATAATAAAATGAACAAGCAAAAATAACTACATTTTAAATTATATATATTACTTGTAATAATATGCATTATATATGGTAATGCATATGATTTTAACATTGTATATGAATGCAATGCTACACTAAACGTGCCCTCCCCCCAATGCAACCTAAGCCCGCTACACTATAAACCCCTAATCTGCCCTAACCTAATCAACCCCCAAAACTATTAACCCCTAAACCCTCGAAACAACAACAACGCTACCAAAAATAAAAAAAACACAGTTAAGCCTATTTAAAACTAAAGGCTCCTTTACAAAAAAAAAAATCCCAAAAGAAAAAGAAAATTCTAGCTTTAAAAGTTATTACAGCAATAGCCCTTAGAAAGGCTTTTTGTAAGGCACTACCTTAAACTCCATTCTACAATAAAAGTCCCCCACCCCCAAAAAAAGCCTTTCTAAGAAAATGTACTCTAAATTTGCACTACCTCACATTAAAAATTCAGTGTGCGGCGGTTGATCGCATGAAGGGGACATCGAGGAAGGATGATCCAAAAATGACAATAAAAAAAGATAAGAAGACGCATTGGATGGAAGATGGAAAAAGTCGTCTCCAGCGGAAGGGCAGTAGAAGATGGATGAAGATGGACCACCACCACCTGGATGAAGAAAGAAGAGGGCTGCTGCTGCCAGGATAAAGATGGGCACCGCAGTTAGTGATTACATAGGAGCCAGAGTCAAGTTAGTGAGTATAGACTTTGGGGTTTAGCATTAGGATTTTTTAGGGGTGGGCTTTCTTATTTTTAAGCTTAGGATTTTTTTCTCTTTTAGGATTTTTTAGCATAGGATATTTTTAGAATAGGGCTTTTTTGTAGTCCAAGAGTTATAATCACTTTAGGGCTATCCCCTACAAAATGCTTAGCTTATGATTTTTTTTGTAGGATCGATTCTTTTAGAGTAGTTTTTTTTTAGTTTTTTACTAAAAGCAAAATATCTGAAAACTTTAGATCTGAAAACTTTAGGGCACTGACGTACAAAATGCTCTTATCAGGGCAACCTATTTTTTTAGTGTTATTATAGGGTTTTTATTTTGGGGTGTTTTTTTGGTAATGTGTTTTTTTTTTGTAATTTTAGTGTTTTTTATTTCCAGTAACTTAGGAGGGGTTAGGTTAGAGGTGGGGGTTAGGTGTAAGGTAGTTAAGTAGTATAGGAGTAGTTTGCTTTGGGTTGTTGTGGTAGTGTGGGGGTTAAGTAGAGTAGGGGGATAATGCATTGGACTAATGGCGGTTTTGGGGTTAATAGGGTATAAGGTTTCTTGCGGTGGGTTAATGGTGCTCTAGAGGTTAATAGGGTAAAAGTTTTTTGTGGTGGGCTAAAAGTGTTTTAAGGGTTAATCGGGTAGATGGTTTATTGCGGTGGGATTATGTTGTTTAAGGGTTAATAGGATAGGAGGTTTCTTGTGGTGGGCTGTTGGTGGTTTACAGGTTAAGTAATGTAGGTTTAGTTTGTGGTGGTGGGTTCTGTTGGTTTAGGGGTACAAAGGTATAGTTGTTAGGCTTGGTGTAATATATTCCAAAGGAATCCTTTGCTAAACATCGCCAAGGTCAGCGGCGATGCTAGCTGTAATCTATTGCCAGCATCACTGCCCATTGTGATATATAGTAACATATCTCATAGTGATGTCACATGTTAACATAGATGTCAACAGCTTGGAATATATTGCTGTCTCACTCAACATAGTGGTGGATCCCCTTGGAATATATGGCCGCAACACAGGACTTTCAATCTTGAGGGCCTCAATGTGTGCCCATTGTTTGGACACTTGGCTTAACCACCCATGGAAGGATTTATTTATTTATTTGTCTTGTATTAAACTATATTTGAAAGATGTTTTGAAGGTGTTAATTGGTTGTGGGGAGTCTTTAGAAATGCATATTTTGGGGTGAGATCTCATCCCAAAATTGGGGTGAGATCTCATCCCAAAATTGGGTCCATTAGGTGTTGAGAGGTGCAGCATTATAATTTGATGAAGCAGTGGAAGGCTATTAATGCTAGTTTTAGTAGCAGACAAACCTTGTAATGGATCATTGCAATGGGGAACTGGGTTATAATTAGGGATACATACAGATGGGGGCTGGTTTGTAGGAAATGGATAAGTGCAACATGGAAAGCATCCAAGGTAAAGCACATCAGAACTGATTAAAGTTATTTGTAGTTGGGGATGGTTGCATATATAAATATATATAAATAATTTGGAGTTTAATAAATTGATTCAATTTAAGAAATTTATATATACATTAAGCATTTTTTAAAAATTGGAAATGAGAATAAAAATCAAATAAACTGAAAAGCTTAAAGCGTAGGAAGAAGTTGAGAGAAAGTTTAGAAAGTTGAAGAATAAAGAACAAAGTGATGATTAAAGTTATTAAAGATTCAGCAAAGTGGTATTGTTAAAAAAAAATTGCAGTCAAAATGTACATTGTTATCAGTTGTAGGAGTTTTCACTATTGTGAGCTCAAGTGAGTAGGATGAACAAAAAGAGATGATTAGCTTTGCTGGTATAAAAATGAATATCATAAAAAGAAATGTCAATAACTAGAATATTCAATAGCAGTAACATTTTTTAAAATTAATTTTACTCATCAATAAACTATTAACATTTATTAAAAAGACTATTGGATTCAGTAAACTTGCATAATCATCAAATGCATAAAGAAAATGCAATGCAATATCAGTTACTTTGAATTTCAAGTGAACAGAACATTTTTTCTGACACATTTTAAAGTTTTGTTTAATTTCCCTGTACCCTGTATTATGATATATATGATATAGCCTTCAGTCAATCACCTACTCATATACACCCACACTATATATATATATATATATATATATATATATATATATATATATATATATATATACAGTGGGGCAAAAAAGTATTTAGTCAGCCACCAATTGTGCATGTTGTCCCACTTAAGAAGATGAGAGAGGCCTGTAATTTTCCTCATAGGTATACCTCAACTATGAGAGACAAAATGTGGAAACAAATCCAGACAATCACATTGTCTGATTTGGAAAGAATTTATTTGCAAATTATGGTGGAAAATAAGTATTTGGTCAATATCAAAAGTTCATCTCAATACTTTGTTATATATCCTTTGTTGGCAATGACAGAGGTCAAAAGTTTTCTGTAAGTCTTCACAAGGTTGTCACACACTGTTGCTGGTATGCTGGCCCATTCCTGCATGCAGATCTCCTCTAGAGCAGTGATGTTTTGGGGCTGTCTCTGGGCAACACAGACTTTCAACTCCTTCCAAAGGTTTTCTATGGGGTTGAGATCTGGAGACTGGCTAGGCCACACCAGGACCTTGAAATGCTTCTTACGAAGCCACTCCTTCGTTGCCCGGGCGGTGTGTTTTGGATCATTGTCATGCTGAAAGACCCAGCCACATTTAATCTTCAATGCCCTTGCTGATGGAAGGAGGTTTGCACTCAAAATCTCACAATACATGGCCCCATTCATACTTTCATGTACACGGATCAGTCGTCCTGTTCCCTTTGCAGAGAAACAGCCCCAAAGCATGATGTTGCCACCCCCATGCTTCACAGTAGGTATGGTGTTCTTTGGTTGCAACTCAGCCTTCTCTCTCCTCCAAAAACGATGAGTTGTGTTTCTACTAAACAGTTCTACTTTGGTTTCATCTGGCCATATGACATTCTCCCAATCCGCTTCTGGATCATCCAAATGCTCTCTAGTGTACTTCAGATGGGCCCGGATATGTACTGGCTTAAACAGGGGGACACGTCTGGCACTGCAGGATCTGAGTCTCTGGTGGCGTAGTGTGTTACTGATGGTAGCCTTTGTTACGTTGGTCCCAGCTCTCCACAGGTCATTCACTAGGTCCCCCCGTGTGGTTCTGGGATGTTTGCTCACCGTTCTTGTGATCATTTTGACCCCACGGGGTGAGATCTTGCGTGGAGCCCCAGATAGAGGGAGATTATCAGTGGTCTTGTATGTCTTCCATTTTCTAATTATTGCTCCCACAGTTGATTTCTTCATACCAAGCTGCTTGCCTATTGCAGATTCAGTCTTCCCAGCCTGGTGCAGGTCTACAATTTTGTTTCTGGTGTCCTTTGACAGCTCTTTGGTCTTCACCATAGTGGAGTTTGGAGTGTGACTGTTTGAGGTTGTGGACAGGTGTCTTTTATACTGATAATAAGTTCAAACAGGTGCCATTAATACAGGTAATGAGTGGAGGACAGAGGAGCCTCTTAAAGATGAAGATACAGGTCTGTAAGAGCCAGAAATCTTGCTTGTTTGTGGGTGACCAAATACTTATTTTCCACCATAATATGCAAATAAATTATTTCCAAATCAGACAATGTGATTGTCTGGATTTGTTTCCACATTTTGTCTCTCATAGTTGAGGTATACCTATGATGAAAATTACAGGCCTCTCTCATCTTCTTAAGTGAGAGAACTTGCACAATTGGTGGCTGACTAAATACTTTTTTGCCCCACTGTATATATATATATCAAATGTCCCAGACCTTGCACTCACTATGAATCAGCATACAGTCCCAGGTGCCATTTGAAAGTAATTAATAATTCATTATTAAATCAAATAAATGCACTCACAAGATTTTGTTTAAAAATATCCAAAAATTATTTATTCTTAATTTCCTAACAATTCATCATGTCGACATTTCGGCTCTGCCATCAGCCTTTTTCAAGACCACAAATTCAATGCATACTACTCACTAAACTAAAATGTCTGCTCCTTTAAATGGTGCGCTATTGAGCAGATACAGAGACCCCCTAGGGGTGGGAGCAGACATAAGACTCTTTGCTGACAAGAAATCTATTGTATTTTTAAATTAAACACTTTAGATCAGGGGTGCCCACATTTTTTTGTGTTGGGAGCTAGTTTTCAAATGACCAGCTCAACGAGATCTACCCACTAAAAATGGTCTGACTCCTAAGCTTACATTCCTGCTTTTTCATATAAAGATAACAAGAGAATGAAGAAAAATTGATAATAGGAGTAACTTATACAGTTGTTTTAAATTGCATGTTCTATATCTGAAACATGAAAACAATTTGTGTTTCATATCCCTTTAAGGTTGCATGATTTAGCAACACAACAACATATTAATCCTGATGACAAAAGTAGCACTGATTTTAATTTGGGTTAACAGGAGCAACCCCTTGTGCCATGTTACAAAACACTGCATTCAAATTACTGCCACTGACCCCCTTTACTTTATACCACAGGCTAGGCCTGATATGACACAGTGAGGCTTACACAAATAAATTTCAATAGCGTTCCATGCAGACCATTTCTTACCGGGTCAAAACGTTAATTTGCCAGACGTCAATCAGACTTGTTCCTTTAGCATAGCACAGCAGCCTCTGCCTTTACTTTTTCTATTTGTTGACACTTACCCTCCTAATTATACTATACCGCCATATCCATTTGGAGAGTACTCACTTAACCATGCTTTTTAAAGGCCAATTGTGTTGTCGTTCAAAAATCATCTGCATTGATTGGTTGAAATCTATGTCCCTCAAGATCCAATCCTGTAGCACTTTTCGTGTCCGACCATCAGACTGTTTAATGATCTGCGCCTTCACATACTGCGGTAGATAAAGCAGTAACCCTTGCAACCATACTCTACTCATGCCACAGTGTTGAGATTGCATAACTTGACCACATTATTTTGAAAACATCCGTCGCGATCTACCAGCAGCTATATTTACATATGTAATTACAGCATACATACAAATCTATCCGTATGAGAACATAAAGAATTAAGGGGTTAATTATTTTATGCTTAGCTGAGAGTCCTTTGTTCAACACAAATAAACAGGGAGTCAATGCTGTTCTCTGCTTTCCTCTGGGTTGGTCAACTGTCTCTGTTCTTTTAGCTTCCAGCAGTTCCTCACAGGGTAAGGAATCCCATTTGACAATTGAAGTTACATACACACCACTGAGGGTGTAATGATAGGCAGAGTAAGAGTAGTAGGTTATGAGATACAGTAGTGAATCAGATGAAAGAATTGTTAGTGTAAGGAATGTATAAAAGAATAAGGAGCATAAGTCGTGACTGTAGAGAAAAAGTATTAGTGAGGGTGCACCCCTAAAAAGAAAAAAACACCAAATAAATAACCATGACAGCAATGTATACTTAAATCAAAGGGGGTTGAGATGAGAGGAATCTGTGCTAAGAAAAAATACATTGTGAGCTGGCAAGAGATAAAATATTTACAGGGACAGTATACTGTAAAATTGTTTTTCCCTTAATGTGTATGTGTTTACAATTACTTTTTACGATTTGCAGAGTATAACATGTATGAGAATGTTTTTTAAGGTTTATTTGTGTGTATTTAATAGCTGGCTTTGCATTTTGAAGCCACAATCTAATAAAATGGGTTGAGCTTGTAGGTATAATCAGATCTCATTACTTTATAACATTGTGTACATATACATGATTTTTTTTTATATTTGTCGGTAAACCAAAGACCAATACTTGGAGAGAACAATGAAAAATTTATATTTTATTACCTTATCTCTTCTATATCCCACTGGGGGTGTAATTTCTTCTGCTGGCTTTGTTTACATAGCTTATCTATAGCTTGGACCTAAGGCCAGAAACTTTCAGAGTAGGTTGGGATACCAAAGGCTAAATCAATTGTTTCAAATGCCAATATAAGGGTAAAGGAAATACTTGTAAACAATTTAATACACTCCAGCAGGTAAAGTGGATCATTGGGAACAAATTAAAAGGGAGAACATTTTTAAGTAAACTGTCTCTTTAATATCTATTCAAAACATATAACAAAGGTTTTGCAAATGATAAAAGAAAATATTGGTCTTCTAGTCAACAAAGGGTTGTGATTCTCCAACACGGATTATGTTTAATAAGCAGAAAGATACCTTATAGAACAAGAAATTGTATGACATCCAGAGGGTGCAGGTATAGAGGAAATGTCCGATGTCATGATGTCAAATTAGTAAAACATTAAAATAAGTTCACAAGATCAAAATTGTAAATGGAATGTTTACAATATTTGGAGTAAGATTATAAAATAATTGCAAAAATAAGAATACATATAGTGTTGAGGGCATTGCTAGAGGAACTGTTTGCAGAGTCTGAAATAACAACAACTGGCAAAGTTCAAACAACTATTACTAACAAATAACAGGTGTACAGGTTAACTAGATATGTGGATTGTAGTCGCTGACAGGAAAGAAGGCAGCAATTGTCAACAAGATATATTGATAATGAAGACCAAAAGGTTTTACTATTGTCAGTAGGATTTTTAAACAGAGGTGGTCAGTAGGAGCATTGGCTATGATAAATATCTAGCAACAAGCCAGCATAAAGGCTGCAAGGGTCAGCAGGAAGATCAGGTACCCATGTCCGGAAAGATACATAGATTACATAAGTGAACAAGAAGAATAGTAACCAAGCATTGGACAGATGATTAGGTTATTCTTGAATTGTGTTGGCAGAGCAAACCAGTAATGTCTATGAGGCCCATTTATCAAGCTCCGAACGGAGCTTGAGGGCCCGTGTTTCTGGCGAGTCTAAAGACCACTGCTCCATAACCCTGTCCGCCTGCTCTGATTGACACCTCCCTGCTGGCGGCCGATTGGCCACGAGTTTGCAGGGGGCGGCATTGCACCAGCAGCTCTTGTTAGCTGCTGGTGCAATGCTGAATACGGAGAATGTATTGTTCTCTGCATTCAGCAAGGTCTTGTGGACCTGATCCACACTGTCGGATCAGGTCCGCAAGACCTTTGATACATAGGCCTCAATATGTTAGACTCTAACTATGGGTTTGGATAGCCCTGGCAGCAGACAGGATGCCAGGAGAAGTAGCTTCCCCAAATGATGATGACATAATAAAAGGGAAAAATATCTTCACCTGAACAGATTAATGAAAAGGAGCTTTTCATCCACTTTAACAAATTGAAACTCAGTAAGTGAAGAAGCATTTGGAAAGAAAAAGAAATATAATCCTGACTTCTTAAAAGAGTAACTTAAGAACACATAATCATTGATAATGCATCAATATTCATGCCTTTTTTATGTACTCAGGGTGTGATGTGTAGATATAGGTAAATTATTCACAATAGGTTCAAACTTTGGTATGTGGTCAAATGAGGCAAATGGGCATATTTATGATTGTGTGAGCGGACATGATCCGATATAGCGGATCATGTCCGCTGCACATCAATAAATGCCGACAGTATACGCTCTCTGCATTTATCATTGCACCAGCAGTTCTTGGGAACTGCTGGTGCAATATCGCCCCCTGAAGATTTGCGGCCAATCGGTAACTAGCAGGGGATGTCAATCAACCCAATCGTATTCGATTGGGTTGATTTCTGTCTGCCACATCAGAGCAGGTAGACAGGTTATGGAGCAGAGGTCTTTACGGAGCTTGATAAATATGCCCCAAAATGACAATCTTTATATAAACATTGCAGTCACCTGAGATAACATTTGGAGGAATATGACTGGATATTAGTATCATATAGTTAAATGATCAATTTACAAATTATTTATATTTACTTATTACATATTATTTTTAAAAGGGTGTTCAACACAACCACTATTTTCATTGTATCTTCACTATTTTCAGTATATTTATGATTACTATATATGTTGGATTAAATGAAGAATGTAAATACTTATATACAGTTGTTTTGTATTTAGAGGGACATAACACAGAGTAGATAATACCTAATTAAACAACCAGAAGCACTAAAGCCATGTAACTCAGAGCTTAATTTTCTTTGTTCAATATATTTTATGTACTCCATAGTTACCTGTTCCTGACCGTGTAGAAAAATGTACCTGGAGTGGTATGCCACAGTTTACTTGATGGCTATGAAATACCAGACTTTACCATTGGCACCTGTGGATACACACATTTTGCACAAATTGGCATTCCTTTTAATACTGGGGTCCATAAACCCATTGTACTGCCCTCTTTTTTCTTGTTCACAAAGTATTGTCTCAAACAGATATTGCTTGACCAGAGTAACTGACCAGTGACTGTTTAAGACCATTACAAAACCAAATGACTTTTTGATATTGTTTATGCTCTATCTTTATTAAATGTGTATTTGTATTTTAAATTGTGTGGCCCTTAATTTACACAACTTCTAGATTTCTTTGCTTTATCCTTAAGGGAATTTGAGTGTCTCAGCTTTGTCAAAGAATGAAGAGTTTCATGGGGTATAGCAGTCATAAGTACTTCTAGAAAATGCTTCATATACTGTACATATAATGCATATTAAATTATCACAAATCATTCTCATGTTGTTTCAATTTCACATTTGTTTTGATTTCTAACTATGACTCATGCTATTGGTGTGCACTGATAACAACATGGATGTAAAATATTGCTCCTGGTAATTTGGGCATTACTCTTCATGCAAAGAATACCCTCTTAACAGTCACTATATCAACCCTCAAAAGCAGAGGGATAAGAAATAGTGATGTCGCAAACTTAAAAATTTCGGTTCGCAAACTGCGGACTCGAACTTCCGGTATTGTTCGCAAAACGGCGAACCGCCATTGACTTCAATAGGCAGGCGAACTTTAAAACCCACAAGGACTCTTTCTGGCCACAATAGTGATGGAAACGTTGTTTCAAGGGGACTAACACCTGGACTGTGGCATGCCAGATGGGGGATCCATGGCAAAACTCCCATGGAAAATTACATAGTTGATGCAGAGTCTGGTTTTAACCCATAAAGGGCCTAAATCACCTAACATTCCTAAATTGTTTGGAATAACATGCTTTAAAACATCAGGTATGATGTTGTATCGATCAGGTAGTGTAACGGTTATGCCCGCTTCACAGTGACAGACCAAACTCTCCGTGTAACGCACCGCAAACAACCGCAAACAGTCCATTTGCACAACCACGAGATAGATAGATATGATAGATAGATACATAGATTACATAGCTCAATAGATGCAATATACATATGATAGATACGAATTACATAGATCAATAGATGCAATATACATATAATAGATACGAATTACATAGATCAATAGATGCAATATACATTTGATAGATACGAATTACATAGATCAAAAGATGCAATATACATTTGATAGATACGAATTACATAGATCAATAGATGCAATATGCATTTGATAGATATGATTGATTGATAGTTAGCTAGATTTGATAGATAAATAGATAGATTTGAAAGATATATAATTTCCCTGAAAGAGTATAACAATAAGACATGCGGTCTGGGACCCGTGGTGTGTTAAGTAGTACTATTCTTAGCAGTTTACTACTACCTGTTACTCCCCCTATCGGGGGAGGTCTATATGGCCTGCATTTTTGGAACAGGGAGATGGAAGAAGATGATTGGTCTGTCCTCCTACTTCAAATTTGTCCTAAACACAAGTGGCTGTCTCAAAACAGTCCAGCCACGAGATAGATTTGATAGATAGATATACATAGATTGATAGTTAGATAGAATTGATAGAAGATAAATAGATAGATTTGATAGATATATAATTAACCTGAAAAAGTATAATAATAAAACATGCGGTCTGGGACCCATGATAACTAGGTTGTGTTAAGTAGTACTATTGTTAGCACTTTAATCCCTGTTACTCCCCCTATCGGGGGAGGTCTATATGGCCTGCATGATTACCCTGACAAAGTATAACAACAAAACATGCGGTCTGGGACACATAGTAACTAGATTGTGTTAAGTAGTACTATTCTTAGCACTTTAATCCCTGTTACTCCCCCTATCGGGGGAGGTCTATATGGCGTGCATGATTACCCTGTCAAAGTATAACAACAAGACATGCGGTCTGGGACCCATGGTAACTAGGTTGTGTTAAGTAGTACTGTTCTTAGCAGTTTAATACTTGTTACTCCACCTATCGGGGGAGGTCTATATGGCCTGCATGATTACCCTGACAAAATATAATAATAAGACATGCGGTCTGCGACCCATGGTAACTAGGTTGTGTTAAGTAGTACTGTTCTTAGCACTTTAATCCCTGTAACTCCCCCTATCGGGGGAGGTCTATATGGCCTGCATGATAACCCTGACAAAGTATAACAACCAAACATGCGGTCTGGGACCCATGGTGGTACTGGTATAACTAGGTTGTCTTAAGTAGTACTATTCTTAGCAGTTTAATCCCTGTGATTGGTCTGTCCTCCTACTTCAAATTTGGCAAAAACACAAGTGGCTATCTCAAAACAGTCCGGATACGAGATAGATAGATTTGATAGATAGATAGATATACATAGATTGAT
Organism: Bombina bombina; assembly: GCF_027579735.1. NCBI lineage: Eukaryota > Metazoa > Chordata > Amphibia > Anura > Bombinatoridae > Bombina > Bombina bombina. Next base: position 942,802,742 of record NC_069504.1, on the reverse strand, counting down.
AGTTAGATAGAATCGATAGAAGATAAATAGATAGATTTGTTAGATATATAATTACCCTGACAAAGTATAATAATTAAACATGCGGTCTGGGACCCATGGTAACTAGGTTGTGTTAAGTAGTACTATTCTTAGCAGTTTAATCCCTCTTACTCCCCCTATCGGGGGAGGTCTATATGGCCTGTATGATTACCCTGACAAAGTATCACAACAAGAGATGCGGTCTGGGACCCATGGTAACTAGGTTGCGTTAAGTAGTACTATTCTTAGCACATTAATCCCTGTTACTCCCCCTATCGGGGGAGGTGTATATTGCCTGCATGATTACCCTGACAAAATATAATAATAAGACATGCGGTCTGGGACCCATGGTAACTAGGTTGTGTTAAGTAGTACTGTTCTTAGCAGTTTAATCCCTGTTACTCCCCCTTTATCGGGGGAGGTGTATATGACCTGCATGATTATCCTGACAAAATATAATAATAAGACATGCGGTCTGGGACCCATGGTAACTAGGTTGTGTTAATTAGTACTATTCTTAGCACTTTAATCCCTGTTACTCCCCCTATCGGGGGAGGTCTATATGGCGTGCATGATTACCCTGACAAAGTATAACAACAAGACACACGGTCTGGGACCCATGGTAACAAAGTTGTGTTAAGTAGTACTGTTCTTAGCAGTTTAATCCCTGTTACTCCCCCTATCGGGGGAGGTCTATATGGCCTGCATGATTACCCTGACAAAGTATAACAACAAAACATGCGGTCTGGGACACATAGTAACTAGATTGTGTTAAGTAGTACTATTATTAGCACTTTAATCCCTGTTACTCCCCCTATCGGGGGAGGTCTATATGGCGTGCATGATTACCCTGTCAAAGTATAACAACAAGACATGCGGTCTGGGACCCATGGTAACTAGGTTGTGTTAAGTAGTACTGTTCTTAGCAGTTTAATACTTGTTACTCCACCTATCGGGGGAGGTCTATATGGCCTGCATGATTACCCTGACAAAATATAATAATAAGACATGCGGTCTGCGACCCATGGTAACTAGGTTGTGTTAAGTAGTACTGTTCTTAGCACTTTAATCCCTGTAACTCCCCCTATCGGGGGAGGTCTATATGGCCTGCATGATAACCCTGACAAAGTATAACAACAAAACATGCGGTCTGGGACACATAGTAACTAGATTGTGTTAAGTAGTACTATTCTTAGCACTTTAATCCCTGTTACTCCCCCTATCGGGGGAGGTCTATATGGCGTGCATGATTACCCTGTCAAAGTATAACAACAAGACATGCGGTCTGGGACCCATGGTAACTAGGTTGTGTTAAGTAGTACTGTTCTTAGCAGTTTAATACTTGTTACTCCACCTATCGGGGGAGGTCTATATGGCCTGCATGATTACCCTGACAAAATATAATAATAAGACATGCGGTCTGCGACCCATGGTAACTAGGTTGTGTTAAGTAGTACTGTTCTTAGCACTTTAATCCCTGTAACTCCCCCTATCGGGGGAGGTCTATATGGCCTGCATGATAACCCTGACAAAGTATAACAACCAAACATGCGGCTGGGACCCATGGTGGTACTGGTATAACTAGGTTGTCTTAAGTAGTACTATTCTTAGCAGTTTAATCCCTGTGATTGGTCTGTCCTCCTACTTCAAATTTGGCAAAAACACAAGTGGCAATCTCAAAACAGTCCGGATACGAGATAGATAGATTTGATAGATAGATAGATATACATAGATTGATAGTTAGATAGAATCGATAGAAGATAAATAGATAGATTTGTTAGATATATAATTACCCTGACAAAGTATAATAATTAAACATGCGGTCTGGGACCCATGGTAACTAGGTTGTGTTAAGTAGTACTATTCTTAGCAGTTTAATCCCTCTTACTCCCCCTATCGGGGGAGGTCTATATGGCCTGTATGATTACCCTGACAAAGTATCACAACAAGAGATGCGGTCTGGGACCCATGGTAACTAGGTTGCGTTAAGTAGTACTATTCTTAGCACATTAATCCCTGTTACTCCCCCTATCGGGGGAGGTCTATATGGCGTGCATGATTACCCTGACAAAGTATAACAACAAAACATGCGGTCTGGGACACATAGTAACTAGATTGTGTTAAGTAGTACTATTCTTAGCACTTTAATCCCTGTTACTCCCCCTATCGGGGGAGGTCTATATGGCGTGCATGATTACCCTGTCAAAGTATAACAACAAGACATGCGGTCTGGGACCCATGGTAACTAGGTTGTGTTAAGTAGTACTGTTCTTAGCAGTTTAATACTTGTTACTCCACCTATCGGGGGAGGTCTATATGGCCTGCATGATTACCCTGACAAAATATAATAATAAGACATGCGGTCTGCGACCCATGGTAACTAGGTTGTGTTAAGTAGTACTGTTCTTAGCACTTTAATCCCTGTAACTCCCCCTATCGGGGGAGGTCTATATGGCCTGCATGATAACCCTGACAAAGTATAACAACCAAACATGCGGCTGGGACCCATGGTGGTACTGGTATAACTAGGTTGTCTTAAGTAGTACTATTCTTAGCAGTTTAATCCCTGTGATTGGTCTGTCCTCCTACTTCAAATTTGGCAAAAACACAAGTGGCAATCTCAAAACAGTCCGGATACGAGATAGATAGATTTGATAGATAGATAGATATACATAGATTGATAGTTAGATAGAATCGATAGAAGATAAATAGATAGATTTGTTAGATATATAATTACCCTGACAAAGTATAATAATTAAACATGCGGTCTGGGACCCATGGTAACTAGGTTGTGTTAAGTAGTACTATTCTTAGCAGTTTAATCCCTCTTACTCCCCCTATCGGGGGAGGTCTATATGGCCTGTATGATTACCCTGACAAAGTATCACAACAAGAGATGCGGTCTGGGACCCATGGTAACTAGGTTGCGTTAAGTAGTACTATTCTTAGCACATTAATCCCTGTTACTCCCCCTATCGGGGGAGGTGTATATTGCCTGCATGATTACCCTGACAAAATATAATAATAAGACATGCGGTCTGGGACCCATGGTAACTAGGTTGTGTTAAGTAGTACTGTTCTTAGCAGTTTAATCCCTGTTACTCCCCCTTTATCGGGGGAGGTGTATATGACCTGCATGATTATCCTGACAAAATATAATAATAAGACATGCGGTCTGGGACCCATGGTAACTAGGTTGTGTTAATTAGTACTATTCTTAGCACTTTAATCCCTGTTACTCCCCCTATCGGGGGAGGTCTATATGGCGTGCATGATTACCCTGACAAAGTATAACAACAAGACACACGGTCTGGGACCCATGGTAACAAAGTTGTGTTAAGTAGTACTGTTCTTAGCAGTTTAATCCCTGTTACTCCCCCTATCGGGGGAGGTCTATATGGCCTGCATGATTACCCTGACAAAGTATAACAACAAAACATGCGGTCTGGGACACATAGTAACTAGATTGTGTTAAGTAGTACTATTCTTAGCACTTTAATCCCTGTTACTCCCCCTATCGGGGGAGGTCTATATGGCGTGCATGATTACCCTGTCAAAGTATAACAACAAGACATGCGGTCTGGGACCCATGGTAACTAGGTTGTGTTAAGTAGTACTGTTCTTAGCAGTTTAATACTTGTTACTCCACCTATCGGGGGAGGTCTATATGGCCTGCATGATTACCCTGACAAAATATAATAATAAGACATGCGGTCTGCGACCCATGGTAACTAGGTTGTGTTAAGTAGTACTGTTCTTAGCACTTTAATCCCTGTAACTCCCCCTATCGGGGGAGGTCTATATGGCCTGCATGATAACCCTGACAAAGTATAACAACCAAACATGCGGTCTGGGACCCATGGTGGTACTGGTATAACTAGGTTGTCTTAAGTAGTACTATTCTTAGCAGTTTAATCCCTGTGATTGGTCTGTCCTCCTACTTCAAATTTGGCAAAAACACAAGTGGCAATCTCAAAACAGTCCGGATACGAGATAGATAGATTTGATAGATAGATAGATATACATAGATTGATAGTTAGATAGAATCGATAGAAGATAAATAGATAGATTTGTTAGATATATAATTACCCTGACAAAGTATAATAATTAAACATGCGGTCTGGGACCCATGGTAACTAGGTTGTGTTAAGTAGTACTATTCTTAGCAGTTTAATCCCTCTTACTCCCCCTATCGGGGGAGGTCTATATGGCCTGTATGATTACCCTGACAAAGTATCACAACAAGAGATGCGGTCTGGGACCCATGGTAACTAGGTTGCGTTAAGTAGTACTATTCTTAGCACATTAATCCCTGTTACTCCCCCTATCGGGGGAGGTGTATATTGCCTGCATGATTACCCTGACAAAATATAATAATAAGACATGCGGTCTGGGACCCATGGTAACTAGGTTGTGTTAAGTAGTACTGTTCTTAGCAGTTTAATCCCTGTTACTCCCCCTATCGGGGGAGGTGTATATGACCTGCATGATTATCCTGACAAAATATAATAATAAGACATGCGGTCTGGGACCCATGGTAACTAGGTTGTGTTAATTAGTACTATTCTTAGCACTTTAATCCCTGTTACTCCCCCTATCGGGGGAGGTGTATATTGCCTGCATGATTACCCTGACAAAATATAATAATAAGACATGCGGTCTGGGACCCATGGTAACTAGGTTGTGTTAAGTAGTACTGTTCTTAGCAGTTTAATCCCTGTTACTCCCCCTATCGGGGGAGGTGTATATGACCTGCATGATTATCCTGACAAAATATAATAATAAGACATGCGGTCTGTGACCCATGGTAACTAGGTTGTGTTAATTAGTACTATTCTTAGCACTTTAATCCCTGTTACTCCCCCTATCGGGGGAGGTCTATATGGCGTGCATGATTACCCTGACAAAGTATAACAACAAGACACACGGTCTGGGACCCATGGTAACAAAGTTGTGTTAAGTAGTACTGTTCTTAGCAGTTTAATCCCTGTTACTCCCCCTATCGGGGGAGGTCTATATGGCCTGCATGATTACCCTGACAAAGTATAACAACAAAACATGCGGTCTGGGACACATAGTAACTAGATTGTGTTAAGTAGTACTATTCTTAGCACTTTAATCCCTGTTACTCCCCCTATCGGGGGAGGTCTATATGGCGTGCATGATTACCCTGTCAAAGTATAACAACAAGACATGCGGTCTGGGACCCATGGTAACTAGGTTGTGTTAAGTAGTACTGTTCTTAGCAGTTTAATACTTGTTACTCCACCTATCGGGGGAGGTCTATATGGCCTGCATGATTACCCTGACAAAATATAATAATAAGACATGCGGTCTGCGACCCATGGTAACTAGGTTGTGTTAAGTAGTACTGTTCTTAGCACTTTAATCCCTGTAACTCCCCCTATCGGGGGAGGTCTATATGGCCTGCATGATAACCCTGACAAAGTATAACAACCAAACATGCGGTCTGGGACCCATGGTGGTACTGGTATAACTAGGTTGTCTTAAGTAGTACTATTCTTAGCAGTTTAATCCCTGTGATTGGTCTGTCCTCCTACTTCAAATTTGGCAAAAACACAAGTGGCAATCTCAAAACAGTCCGGATACGAGATAGATAGATTTGATAGATAGATAGATATACATAGATTGATAGTTAGATAGAATCGATAGAAGATAAATAGATAGATTTGTTAGATATATAATTACCCTGACAAAGTATAATAATTAAACATGCGGTCTGGGACCCATGGTAACTAGGTTGTGTTAAGTAGTACTATTCTTAGCAGTTTAATCCCTCTTACTCCCCCTATCGGGGGAGGTCTATATGGCCTGTATGATTACCCTGACAAAGTATCACAACAAGAGATGCGGTCTGGGACCCATGGTAACTAGGTTGCGTTAAGTAGTACTATTCTTAGCACATTAATCCCTGTTACTCCCCCTATCGGGGGAGGTGTATATTGCCTGCATGATTACCCTGACAAAATATAATAATAAGACATGCGGTCTGGGACCCATGGTAACTAGGTTGTGTTAAGTAGTACTGTTCTTAGCAGTTTAATCCCTGTTACTCCCCCTATCGGGGGAGGTGTATATGACCTGCATGATTATCCTGACAAAATATAATAATAAGACATGCGGTCTGGGACCCATGGTAACTAGGTTGTGTTAATTAGTACTATTCTTAGCACTTTAATCCCTGTTACTCCCCCTATCGGGGGAGGTCTATATGTCGTGCATGATTACCCTGACAAAGTATAACAACAAGACACACGGTCTGGGACCCATGGTAACAAAGTTGTGTTAAGTAGTACTGTTCTTAGCAGTTTAATCCCTCTTACTCCCCCTATCGGGGGAGGTCTATATGGCCTGCATGATTACCCTGACAAAGTATCACAACAAGACATGCGGTCTGGGACCCATGGTAACTAGGTTGCGTTAAGTAGTACTATTCTTAGCACATTAATCCCTGTTACTCCCCCTATCGGGGGAGGTGTATATTGCCTGCATGATTACCCTGACAAAATATAATAATAAGACATGCGGTCTGGGACCCATGGTAACTAGGTTGTGTTAAGTAGTACTGTTCTTAGCAGTTTAATCCCTCGTACTCCCCCTATCGGGGGAGGTCTATATGGCCTGCATGATTACCCTGACAAAGTATAACAACAAAACATGTGGTCTGGGACCCATGGTAACTAGGTTGTGTTAAGTAGTACTATTCTTAGCACTTTAATCCCTGTTACTCCCCCTATCGGGGGAGGTGTATATTGCCTGCATGATTATCCTGACAAAGTATAACAACAAAACATGCGGTCTGGGACCCATGGTAACTAGGTTGTGTTAAGTAGTACTATTCTTAGCACTTTAATCTCTGTTACTCCCGCTATCGGGGGAGGTGTATATGACCTGCATGATTAACCTGACAAAATATAATAATAAGACATGTGGTCTGGCACCCATGGTAACTAGGTTGTGTTAAGTAGTACTATTCTTAGCACTTTAATCCCTGTTACTCCCCCTATCGGGGGAGGTGTATATGGCGTGCATGATTACCCTGTCAAAGTATAACAACAAGACATGCGGTCTGGGAACCAAGGTAACTAGGTTGTGTTAAGTTGTATTGTTCTTAGCAGTTTAATACCTGTTACTCCACCTATCGGGGGAGGTCTATATGGCCTGCATGATTACCCTGACAAAATATAATAATAAGACATGCGGTCTGGGACCCATGGTAACTAGGTTGTGTTAAGTAGTACTATTCTTTGCACTTTAATCCCTGTAACTCCCCCTATCGGAGGAGGTTTATATGGCCTGCATGATTACCCTGACAAAGTATAACAACCAAACATGCGGTCTGGGACCCATGGTGGTACTGGTATAACTAGGTTGTTTTAAGTAGTACTATTCTTAGCAGTTTAATCCCTGTGATTGGTCTGTCCTCCTACTTCAAATTTGGCAAAAACACAAGTGGCTGTCTCAAAACAGTCCTGACACGAGATAGATAGATTTGATAGATAGATATACATAGATTGATAGTTAGATAGAATCGATAGAAGATAAATAGATAGATTTGTTAGATATATAATTACCCTGACAAAGTATAATAATTAAACATGCGGTCTGGGACCCATGGTTACAAGGTTGTGTTAAGTAGTACTATTCTTAAGAGAGGACAACACAATAGATAATGTGTTAGAAACGAGAGGTGCGCCTATTCTATGCTATTCCCAAGGATTAAGTTCTAATTATATTATGTTTTGTAAAATATAATACAACAATACATTTCTGTAAATGTATGAATAATCAACAATAACAAATAAATGCAAAAAATGAATACTTAAATTAATTCCTTGATGTTGTAAGCACAATCGTCCATATGTATAGAGTGTCCCACAAATAAAAACAAGAGTCCCACAAATTCTGAAGAGGCAAAGAAGGTAGCCCCAAAACAAACAGTGGCTCTCTCCACAATAAGCGTGAGGATAAACTTCGTCCTGGAAAAGACAAAAAAAAAGAGGCGCTCTGGTGCAGATAAACCCAACAATGAGTGAGATTTACCAATAAAGGGTATACTATATACTCACAAGGATATTTGCACTTCCAGTGCAATAATTCGCAAGCCGAAACTTCATACCTGAAGCAGGGACCCATGGTAACTAGGTTGTGTTAAGTAGTACTATTCTTAGCACTTTAATCCCTGTTACTCCACCTATCGGGGGAGATCTATATGGCCTGCATGATTACCCTGACAAAGTATAACAACAAAACATGTGGTCTGGGACCCAGGTAACTAGGTTGTGTTAAGTAGTACTATTCTTAGCACTTTAATCCCTGTTACTCCCCCTATCGGGGGAGGTGTATATTGCCTGCATGATTATCCTGACAAAGTATAACAACAAAACATGCGGTCTGGGACCCATGGTAACTAGGTTGTGTTAAGTAGTACTATTCTTAGCACTTTAATCTCTGTTACTCCCGCTATCGGGGGAGGTGTATATGACCTGCATGATTAACCTGACAAAATATAATAATAAGACATGTGGTCTGGCACCCATGGTAACTAGGTTGTGTTAAGTAGTACTATTCTTAGCACTTTAATCCCTGTTACTCCCCCTATCGGGGGAGGTGTATATGGCGTGCATGATTACCCTGTCAAAGTATAACAACAAGACATGCGGTCTGGGAACCAAGGTAACTAGGTTGTGTTAAGTTGTATTGTTCTTAGCAGTTTAATACCTGTTACTCCACCTATCGGGGGAGGTCTATATGGCCTGCATGATTACCCTGACAAAATATAATAATAAGACATGCGGTCTGGGACCCATGGTAACTAGGTTGTGTTAAGTAGTACTATTCTTTGCACTTTAATCCCTGTAACTCCCCCTATCGGAGGAGGTCTATATGGCCTGCATGATTACCCTGACAAAGTATAACAACCAAACATGCGGTCTGGGACCCATGGTGGTACTGGTATAACTAGGTTGTCTTAAGTAGTACTATTCTTAGCAGTTTAATCCCTGTGATTGGTCTGTCCTCCTACTTCAAATTTGGCAAAAACACAAGTGGCTGTCTCAAAACAGTCCGGACACGAGATAGATAGATTTGATAGATAGATATACATAGATTGATAGTTAAATAGAATCGATAGAAGATAAATAGATAGATTTGTTAGAAATATAATTACCCTGACAAAGTATAATAATTAAACATGCGGTCTGGGACCCATGGTTACAAGGTTGTGTTAAGTAGTACTATTCTTAAGAGAGGACAACACAATAGATAATGTGTTAGAAACGAGAGGTGCGCCTATTCTATGCTATTCCCAAGGATTAAGTTCTAATTATATTATGTTTTGTAAAATATAATACAACAATACATTTCTGTAAATGTATGAATAATCAACAATAACAAATAAATGCAAAAAATGAATACTTAAATTAATTCTTTGATGTTGTAAGCACAATCGTCCATATGTATAGAGTGTCCCACAAATAAAAACAAGAGTCCCACAAATTCTGAAGAGGCAAAGAAGGTAGCCCCAAAACAAACAGTGGCTCTTTCCACAATAAGTGTGAGGATAAACTTCGTCCTGGAAAAGACAAAAAAAAAGAGGCGCTCTGGTGCAGATAAACCCAACAATGAGTGAGATTTACCAATAAAGGGTATACTATATACTCACAAGGATATTTGCACTTCCAGTGCAATAATTCGCAAGCCGAAACTTCATACCTGAAGCAGGGACCCATGGTAACTAGGTTGTGTTAAGTAGTGCTATTCTTAGCACTTTAATCCCTGTTACTCCACCTATCGGGGGAGATCTATATGGTGTGCATGATTACCCTGACAAAGTATAACAACAAGACACACGGTCTGGGACCCATGGTAACTAGGTTGTGTTAAGTAGTACTGTTCTTAGCAGTTTAATCCCTCTTACTCCCCCTATCGGAGGAGGTCTATATGGCCTGCATGATTACCCTGACAAAGTATAACAACAAAACATGCGGTCTGGGACCCATGGTAACTAGGTTGTGTTAAGTAGTACTATTCTTAGCACTTTAATCCCTGTTACTCCCCCTATCGGGGGAGGTGTATATGGCCTGCATGATTACCCTGATAAAAATATAATAATAAGACATGCGGTCTGAGACCCATGGTAACTATGTTGTGTTAAGTAGTACTATTCTTAGCACTTTAATCCCTGTTACCATGGGTCACTAGCAAAATGATTTAAAAGTTTTATTGTTTAAATTTACACTAATGTTAAGCAGATATGAGTGGTTGCTGCTGGCACAGAGCAATTAACCACAGTATATGCTGTGTGAGCCTGAGACACAGGCCTGATAGAAAATGAAATTAGATTACACTAGCAAAATGATTTAAAAGTTGTTTTTTTTTAATTTACAATAATGTTAAGCAGATATGAGTGGTGGCTGCTGGCACAGCAATTAACCACAGAAGCCTGACACACAGGGGAGGTATAACAACAAGACACACGGTCTGGGACCCATGGTAACTAGGTTGTGTTAAGTAGTACTGTTCATAGCAGTTTAATCCCTCTCACTCCCCCTATGGGGGGAGGTGTATATTGCCTGCATGATTACCCTGACAAAATATAATAATAAGACATGCGGTCTGGGACCCATGGTAACTAGGTTGTGTTAAGTAGTACTGTTCTTAGCAGTTTAATCCCTCGTACTCCCCCTATTGGGGGAGGTCTATATGGCCTGCATGATTACCCTGACAAAGTATAACAACAAAACATGTGGTCTGGGACCCATGGTAACTAGGTTGTGTTAAGTAGTACTATTCTTAGCAGTTTAATCCCTGTTACTCCCCCTATCGGGGGAGGTGTATATGGCCTGCATGATTATCCTGACAAAATATAATAATAAGACATGCGGTCTGGGACCCATGGTAACTAGGTTGTGTTAAGTAGTACTATTCTTAGCACTTTAATCCCTGTTACTCCACCTATCGGGGGAGGTCTATATGGCGTGCATGATTACCCTGACAAAGTATAACAACAAGACACACGGTCTGGGACCCATGGTAACTAGGTTGTGTTAAGTAGTACTGTTCTTAGCAGTTTAATCCCTCTTACTCCCCCTATCGGGGGAGGTCTATATGGCCTGCATGATTACCCTGATGAAGTATAACAACAAAACATGCGGTCTGGGACCCATGGTAACTAGGTTGTGTTAAGTAGTACTGTTCTTAGTAGTTTAATCCCTCTTACTCCCCCTATCGGAGGAGGTCTATATGGCCTGCATGATTACCCTGACAAAGTATAACAACAAAACATGCGGTCTGGGACCCATGGTAACTAGGTTGTGTTAAGTAGTACTATTCTTAGCACTTTAATCCCTGTTACTCCCCCTATCAGGGGAGGTGTATATTGCCTGCATGATTACCCTGACAAAATATAATAATAAGACATGCGGTCTGGGACCCATGGTAACTAGGTTGTGTTAAGTAGTACTATTCTTAGCACTTTAATCCCTGTTACTCCCCCTATCGGTGGAGGTCTATATGGCCTGCATGATTACCCTGACAAAGTATAACAACAAAACATGCAGTCTGTGACCCATAGTAACTAGGTTGTGTTAAGTAGTACTATTCTTAGCACTTTAATCCCTGTTACTCCCCCTATCGGGGGGAGGTGTATATGGCCTGCATGATTATCCTGACAAAATATAATAATAAGACATGCGGTCTGGGACCCATGGTAACTAGGTTGTGTTAAGTAGTACTATTCTAAGCACTTTAATCCCTGTTACTCCACCTATCAGGGGAGGTCTATATGGCGTGCATGATTACCCTGACAAAGTATAACATCAAGACACACGGTCTGGGACCCATGGTAACTAGGTTGTGTTAAGTAGTACTGTTCATAGCAGTTTAATCCCTCTTACTCCCCCTATCGGGGGAGGTCTATATGGCCTGCATGATTACCCTGACAAAGTATAACAACAAAACATGTGGTCTGTGACCCATGGTAACTAGGTTGTGTTAAGTAGTACTGTTCTTAGCAGTTTAATCCCTCTTACTCCCCCTATCGGGGGAGGTCTATATGGCCTGCATGATTACCCTGACAAAGTATAACAACAAAACATGCGGTCTGGGACCCATGGTAACTAGGTTGTGTTAAGTAGTACTGTTCTTAGCACTTTAATCCCTGTTACTCCCCCTATCGGGGGGAGGTGTATATGGCCTGCATGATTATCCTGACAAAATATAATAATAAGACATGCGGTCTGGGACCCATGGTAACTAGGTTGTGTTAAGTAGTACTATTCTAAGCACTTTAATCCCTGTTACTCCACCTATCAGGGGAGGTCTATATGGCGTGCATGATTACCCTGACAAAGTATAACATCAAGACACACGGTCTGGGACCCATGGTAACTAGGTTGTGTTAAGTAGTACTGTTCATAGCAGTTTAATCCCTCTTACTCCCCCTATCGGGGGAGGTCTATATGGCCTGCATGATTACCCTGACAAAGTATAACAACAAAACATGTGGTCTGTGACCCATGGTAACTAGGTTGTGTTAAGTAGTACTGTTCTTAGCAGTTTAATCCCTCTTACTCCCCCTATCGGGGGAGGTCTATATGGCCTGCATGATTACCCTGACAAAGTATAACAACAAAACATGCGGTCTGGGACCCATGGTAACTAGGTTGTGTTAAGTAGTAATATTCTTAGCACTTTAATCCCTGTTACTCCCCCTATCGGGGGAGGTGTATATGGCCTGCATGAATACCCTGACATAATATAATAATAGGACATGCGGTCTGGGACCCATGGTAACTAGGTTGTGTTAAGTAGTACTATTCTTAGCACTTTAATCCCTGTTATTCCCCCTATCGGGGGAGGTCTATATGGCCTGCATGATTACCCTGACAAAGTATAACAACCAAACATGCGGTCTGTGACCCATGGTAACTAGGTTGTGTTAAGTAGTACTATTCTTAGCACTTTAATCCCTGTTACTCCCCCTATCGGGGGGAGGTGTATATGGCCTGCATGTTAAGCAGATATGAGTGGTGGCTGCTGGCACAGCAATTAACCACAGTATATGCTGTGTAAGCCTGACACACAGGCCTGATAGAAAATGAAATTATATTACACTAGCAAAATGATTTAAAAGTTTTATTGTTTAAATTTACACTAATGTTAAGCAGATATGAGTGGTTGCTGCTGGCACAGAGCAATTAACCACAGTATATGCTGTGTGAGCCTGAGACACAGGCCTGATAGAAAATGAAATTAGATTACACTAGCAAAATGATTTAAAAGTTTTTTTTTTTAATTTACAATAATGTTAAGCAGATATGAGTGGTGGCTGCTGGCACAGCATTAACCACAGAAGCCTGACACACAGGCCTGATAGAAAATGAAATTAGATTACACTAGCAAAATGATTTAAAAGTTTGGTTGTTTAAATTTACACTAATGTTAAGCAGATATGAGTGGTGGCTGCCTGGCTGGCACAGAGCAATTAACCACAGTATATGCTGTGTGAGCCTGAGACACAGGCCTGATAGAAAATGAAATTAGATTACACTAGCAAAATGATTTAAACGTTTTTTTTTTAAAAATTACAATAATGTTAAGCAGATATGAGTGGTGGCTGCTGGCACAGCAATTAACCACAGTATATGCTGTGTAAGCCTGACACACAGGCCTGATAGAAAATGAAATTAGATTACACTAGCAAAATGATTTAAAAGTTTGATTGTTTAAATTTACACTAATGTTAAGCAGATATGAGTGGTTGCTGCTGGCACAGAGCAATTAACCACAGTATATGCTGTGTGAGCCTGAGACACAGGCCTGATAGAAAATGAAATTAGATTACACTAGCAAAATGATTTAAAAGTTTTTTTAAAAAAATTTAAAATAATGTTAAGCAGATATGAGTGGTGGCTGCTGGCACAGCAATTAACCACAGTGTATGCTGTGTAAGACTGACACACAGGCCTGATAGAAAATTAAATTAGATTACACTAGCAAAATGATTTAAAAGTTTTGTTGTTTAAATTTACACTAATGTTAAGCAGATATCAGTGGTGGCACTAATCACAGTATATGCTGTGAGCCTCACACACAGGCTGAAAGCCAGGCAAATGCAAATAAAATTACAAATTAAAAAAAAAAAAAACGACTTAAGTTCTAGCCCTAAAAAGGGCTTTTTGGGGTGCTGTCCTTACATCAGAGATTAGATGAGTCCTTCAGGACTGTAGTGGACACTAAATACACTAGCCTAGCTATCTATTTCCCTATAATGTCAGCAGCAGCAACACTAAAGCTCCTCTCACTAAGAAAGCAAGATCGTAATGAATCTAAAATGGCTGCTGCCAAGGAGCTGGGAGGGTCTGTGAGTGAGTGTCTGCTGCTGATTGGCTCAAATGTGTCAGAAGGCTGTGAGATACAGGGTCAAAGTTTCCTCAATGATGACAAATAGGGGGCGGATCGAACATCGCATATGTTCTCCCGCAGCGGTGAACGCGAACAAGCTATGTTCGCCGGGAACTGTTCTCCGGCGAACAGTTCGCGACATCACTAATAGGAAATATGCAGTGTTCAACTCCCTATTTTTAATTGAATTTATACAATATATAAAGTATCAGACATTTTTTTTCTGATCAATTACAGCCAAAAAATAAATATGTTTACTTCACATTACATTTCCTTTTTCCATTTTGAAAGATTGTTGTTCCAACAGAGACTCTATTACATATATCATCATGTTTAAAAAGGGAAAGAGATGAAACAAAAACATGGAAAAAAATAAATCATCCCTTCCTGTTACTCTCTCTCTATCTTTCCCCCCTCATTGACTCTTCTAACTCAACCAATAAATAAGGAAATATCCCTGTAATACTGCCATACAGAAATAGTCTGATTTTTGGAATGTTGAGACTATGAGGCCAATTTATCAAATATCTGTCGGACCTGATCCGACAGTGCGTATCAGGTCCGACAGACATCGCTGAATGCGGAGAGCAATACGCTCTCCATATTCAGCATTGCACCAGCAGCTCACAAGAGCTGCTGGTGCAGCACTGCCCCCTGCAGACTCACGGCCAATCAGCCGCCAGCAGGGGGGTGTCAATCAACCCGATCGAACTCGATCGTGTTGAATTCCGGCTATTCCTGTCCGCCTCATCAGAGTAGGCGGACAGGGTTATGGAGCAGTGGTCTTTAGACCAAAAATTCACTTTTTTCCAAAACTTGTTAACTTTTGAACATGACCAGAAACAGCGAATTAAGTTAGTGTTTGTGAAGGAGCAGCTGGAGCAATAGGCATTCCTCTGTGGATACCCCTTTGCCATTATCTCTGGAGATAGATATGCTTTATTTATAACTCTTATGTGGGATTCTCTCCATGCCTAGGAGTAGGTACGGTTATACACCACATTTAGGGGCCAATTTATCAAGCTCCTGAAGGCTCGCCGGAAACAGAAGTTATGAAGCAGCGGTCTAAAGACCGCTGCTCCATAACTTGTCCGCCTGCTCTGAGGCCATGGACAGAAATCAATACGATCGAATACGATCGGGTTACTTCGCACCCCCTGCTAGCGGCCGCGAATCTGCAGGGGGCGGTTTTGCAACAGCAGTTCACAAGAACTGCTGCTGCAATGATAAATGCAGACAGCGTATGCTGTCGGCATTTATCGATGTGCAGTGGACATGATATGCTACATCATATCATGTCTGCTCGCACGATGATAAATATACCCCTTAGACTCTGTTTGATATCCTTAACTGAAATTTCATTAAATTCCTTCTGCAATTTAGCTTGAATGCTTTCTAAGTTCTTCTGGCCTCCCTTATGCATAAAGAGGTTATACCAGACAGAGATTAAATTGATCCCTGCTTGGTATAGCTTAATCCCTTGATCTATCCCCCCCAATGACCAATCTATACCCTGACTTCCAGTTAAAGTGTTGTACTATTGTCTGACCTGCGAATATGAGTATAATTCTTTAGTTGATAACCCAAATTCCTGCCTAAGAGATTCAAATGATTTGATGGAGTCTACTGACTGGTCCTCCAATTGATGTATAAACCAATCCTCTTTTTTCCATCTTTTAAAGATTTTCGTCACTAGGCTCGGGGCAAAATTTATATTGCCCTAGACCGGTAGGTAACGTGATGTTTGTTTATCTAAACCAAGTCACTTTTTTAGTTTAAACCATGCCAACACCACATTATATATTGTTTTCCCATTTTTTATAAATAACGGAATATATTTTTTATCTGCATGAAGTAACCCTACTGTTGAAGCTATCTGAGCCACATCATTGTCTATGGGGTCAATTTATTATATCATGTCCGCCAGACATCGCTGAATGCGGACAGCATATGCTGTCTGTATTCAGCATTGCACAAGCAGTTCTAATGAACAGCTTGTGCAATACCGCCCCCTGCAGATTGGCCTCTAGCATGGGGTGTCAATCAGCCCGAACGTATATGTTCGGGTGGATTGCTGTACACTGCCTCAGAGGTGGCGTAGGAGTCAAGGAGCAGCGGTCTACAGACCGCTGCTTCTTAACTCCTGTTTTGTCGAGCCTAAAGGCTCGCACGGAAACAGGATGAACTGGCCAAATTCGGCCAATAATAAATTGACCCCTATGTGTGTATATGTCATAGTATTTCTCTTTGTGATCCAGTTGCTGGCTACTTTAATCACACTTGCCAGATTGTATGATTTGAGATCTGGGAGGCCTAGGCCTCCAAACTCTCTATTCTGAATTAGTTTCCTGCGTGCTATTCTTGTTTTTTTATTATTCCAGAAGAATTGGGAACAATAGGACTGGAAATTCTTTGAATCCTTATCTTTAATATATAGAGGGAGATTTTGGCACAAGAATAAAACTTTTGGTAGAAGAATCATCTTAACTAACTGGATCTTAGCCAAGAGGGATACAGGTAGCTGTCTTCATCTTGCTAAATGACCTGAAATTGAGCTTCATAAGTTCTTGTAGTTGAACTCATACCACTCTGCCAGATTCTTGCTTAAAGGGACACTGAACCCAAAAATGTTTATTTCATGATTCAGATAGAGCATGACATTTTAAGCAACTTTCTAATGTACTCCTATTATCAATTTTTCTTTGATCTCTTGCTATCTTTATTTAAAAAACAGGAATGTGATGCATAGGAGCTGGCCCATTTTTGGTTGAGAACCTTGGTTATGCTTGCTCATTGGTGGGTAGATGTAAACCTCCAATAAGCAAGCGCTATCCATGGTGCTGAACCAAAAATGGACTGGCTGCTAAGATTTACATTCCTGCTATGTTCAGCAAGAATGGGATGTTTCTCCTATTATTAGCAATGCTACAGTCACCAATAAATGGCCCAGTACCTTTTATAAATAGTGGACTAGGCCATTCCACTGACAACCTCTCAGATGAATAAAAGTTGCCAGAGTCAAGAAAGTACAAGGCACTGTCTTGTTTTGTGAGATACTGACTACAATTATCATTTTGCAGGTAAAACTAAACAAGAACTTTTTTTACACCCTTACACCAGAAACATAACCCTTTTATACAGTATTTAAAGAGCACTAAGTGTGATTATCCTTTTTAGAGTCCTTGTAGAGTCCTATTCAAACGTGGATATCCACTTTTGGCTACACAAATCTCTTATATGTCCATCCATTAGACCAGTATTCTTTCACACCTTGGCCCATTCTCTTTTCTCTCTACCTCTCTGGCTTAGCCTCTTCCACTTCAAACCTTTTCATTTTGTTTCTGATCACAGTCAAGGCTTCTTTCCTGCTTATAAAAAATAAAAAACAATTAGTTCAGATTAGTTAAACATTTTAATCAATCAGAATTAAAGATTGGATGGTGTATGCCTACAATGCATAACAATTATAAATGTATTGTTAATATTTCTACAATATTACTGTGAGAGTTAAATAGAAGTCAGTTGTTGATCCATTCTCTGTATCCATAGATATCCATTTTTTTATTTGAATTTCTCCCATTTGTTGAATGATATGTCCACTAGAGGGCCAACAGTAAATCTTATAGTTCATGCATCATCCATATATAAAACTGTCATCTTAGAAATTGAATTGCATAACCATTTTCTTCTACTCATCAAATATGTCAGATGGAGAACCACAGTATTTTTCTTTTCTTTTTGCTGATATTACTAGATGATTTTTCAATAATAGAATATTTTGCATACTTAACTTTTTTTAAACTGAAACACATCATCTTGTTGTTGGCATTGCGGTGTTGCCAATTGTGGTGCAGCAACATAAGTGTTTTAAGTGTGTGATGACACCCTAGGTTATGCATGCATTTTCATAATGGTTGAGATTATGGCAATTATTTTAATCATGATTTTAGAGCTAATATAATCCTTGGTCTAACTTCTTTTGTGTTCCTAACTTTGTAACTATGTAGCCACGGATCATTTTGAATAAATAAACTGTTCACTTTAAATTTTAGGGGATGAGAATTCTTATTTTTTCATTTTTTTCTCACCACCCTTCTTAATGCGTTCTCTTCTATTTTCTACTGCCTTACTCTTTTACCATACCCTACTCTTCACTGACCCTCTTTCCTGACTATCTCCTAAAGGACCATTAAATACAGCTGTTGCTGTTGAACATGTGCTGTATGTGCTGGGCTCCTAAGGGAGCAATGTCAATTACACCAACATAAATGCAAACAGCATTTTAAAGAGATTTTGCAACACGCTGTGAATGTTAATAATCGAAAAAAGATGCCAACAGTAAGTACTGTGCAATGTTCCCAAAACCTCTTTAACCTATCCTGCCTCTTTATTCAGCTGCATCTAATCTTCTCTCTCTCTCTCCTCTCTCTCTCTATATATAAGGATTTATTATTACATTCCCCTAAAACCTGCAGTTTTCTAACTGTAAAAAAAAAAGATTGTTCATTGGCATCCTCTGATACAGCTAAGACCAAACTTGTACGTATGCAGTTAGTTAGTTGTTTTTTTTGTAGTGCATGGATCCCTCATCACCTTCCCACCTCCCTGAACCCTCTGTACTTCCATTTATCTTACTGGGGGAGGGTTTGCATTTTTCTATTTATTATAATTGATCGATAGTGTATTGATTCCCCCACAACATCCACACCTCCCCCAACAAGCAATCTTAGTGCGGAGCCCACTGTACCTCTAATTGTAACCTTTTATGTAGTGTAGGGACCAATTCCTCCCTCTCCCCTACCAGAAATGTTTCCATAGCATAGGAAACCCTCCCCTTCCGATGATGGACCAACCACAAGCTTTTCTCCTTCCCTCCCAAACCTCTCACAGCACCCTATACAGACAGTGACAATATCTGTGTCACTGTCTTTATTAGCTCTCTGCCTTTATATGATAACTGAGCATAATCAGAGTTCCCTCACTATAAGAAGGCATATGCCTTCTGCCCCCCAGCTGCAGTCTCTGCTGTCAAAGCTGACAGTGTAGACTGCAGTGTAGACTGTAGCATGAGCCCAAGTGTTGGACGTAGGTACTACGTCAACACAGTATGCTGGTAAAGTACTAACGTATCTCCTACATCCATTTGGTTTAAGGGGTTAATAGTAAATATATAGGAGCTGGGGGATTGTGGGTATGTTTTACATGTGTATGTAGTTTCTTATATTTTTATTTAATGCAATTTTGTTATTTAAATAAACATGTTTTTAACTTTTGATATGCTCTTTTCTTTTTAGGAAGACGATATTGGAATTGCACTATACTGAACATATTCTATTTTAAAAACACGGTTGGTATAGCATAGTGCAATAGAACTATATCAAAGTAAGTTTACACAGCACTGAACGTCTTAACTTTGAATATTGAGGCTACACTGTAACAAACGTGTTGTTAATATAGAACACGTATGGTACAGTGCGGACACTATATTAGAACTAAAAAGTAGTGGCTACTGTATTCTATGGGAGATTAAAGGGACACTAAACCCAATTTTTTTTCTTTCATGATTCAGCTAGAACATGCAATTTTTTTTTTTTAAACTTTTATTTATAATCCAAGACAATGTCCAAGAGCAAATATAAACAGCATTGAACAGATAACATAATCCATAAATTATACTTAAGTTCATTCATATAGTATGTATTTAACTATGCATACAGATATATTTTAACTAATCAACGTATTGATATAACATAATCAGCTTACTCATTGACATTACTTGGGGTTTTTATTTTTCAACCCCCCCTGAACCCTCCCCCCATACGCCCCCCCCCCCCCCCCACGTGTGGAGAACCAGCCCAGCTAAACCATAGTCACACAAAAAACAAACAAAAACAAAAAAAGGGAAAAGGAAAAAGAGAGGAAGGGGAGAACCACTTCTACCGTTGCTTCTCTCCTGATATTTACCAATTCCCTAGTAAAACAATTTCTGTGTTCCTAAAAGGAAAGATTATATGATTCATTTCTGCCACAGGGAATATTCTTAAAAAGACTGCCCATTTATCAAAAAATCTTTTGATGTCCTGATCATTATTTATGTCCGCATCTCTCTGTTCTAAAATGCATTGCTTTTTCATGCAGTTTTTAATCTCAGAGATGCTTGGAATTGCACGGCTTTTCCACTTTTTACAAATTAAGTATCTGGTAGCGAGAATGGTAGAGATTACTATTCTATCATTATTTTGTCTACCAGGTTCTTTCTTAAGACAGAGTATTATCTGATATAATGTTAATGAGAGACATGCTATCTTTAACACATTCTTGAGCCAATATTCAACCTTAGCCCAAAGATTTTTGATCTTTGGACAGTGCCAAAACATATGAATTAGATCGGCTTCCTGAAGCGAACATTTAGGACACTTATTAAACCCCATATTGGCACATTTGAAGCCTCTCTTAGGGGTAAAATATGCCCCATGTAAGAGTTTAACATGCGCCTCTCTCCAGGTTGCAGATAATGTTACTTGAGCAATTTTCTTAATTGATAATTGAATAGTATTTGTTTTTAATATTACTCTGTGGGATTAATACATTCCAATAAGCAACCAAGTTTGTCAATACCGAAACTCCTTTATTTATACTCAGAAGATGATAACACGGCACAATCGACATATGGCCATTTCTTGTTAAGACCAGCCAATTTTCCAATATACCCAATCCCCATTCCCAGCCCATTTTTCTAACTAGGTCTTGGACAAAGTGTCTTAATTGCAAATATGCAAAAAAGTCCTTATTGAACAGATCAAAATCCATTTTTAATTTCTGAAATGTTTTAATACATTTCCCTTCTTTGTCTATAATTTGAAATACCTTTGTTAGTCCAGCAGTATGCCATTTTCTAAAAATCTGCGAGTCCAAGCCTGCTTGGAAAGTGGGGTTACCTATTATAGATAAGAAATGAGAGGCTCTATTATTAATTGATAAGATAGACGCTATTTTATGCCAAGCTTTGAGTGGGTTAAGGATGGTTTTAAATCTTTTAATTTCTGCTGGAATTTCTTTAGGTTCTAAATGTGTTAAAGCAACCAGAGAGTATGGATGGCAAACACTAGACTCAAGATCATTGTTCGATACATAGTTATTAGACGAGATCCAATCTACTACATTCTGAGCTAGAAAGGAAACGTTATAAAACCTTATGTCAGGCAGGGCAAGACCTCCACTTTCTCTTGGTATTGAAAGTTTTATGCAGGATAACTTTGACCTTTTGTTCTGCCATAAGAATTGAGTAAGAGAAGTATTAATCGATCGAATATCCTTTCCTAGGAGAATTATTGGTGTATTTTGAAGTATATACAGTAATTTTGGGAGGAGGCCATCTTAAAAATAGCTATCCTTCCAGATAGTGATAATGGGAGTTTTTGCCAGATCAGAAGCTTTTCCTTAATCGTTTTTATTACCGGGGGGATATTCAGAGCATATAGATCCGAAGTTCTTATCGGGATGTGAATCCCTAAGTATTTAAAGGAATCTGTTACTTGGTGAAAGGGGTTTTTCAATATGGAGGTATTGTTTTTCCTCAGCCAAAGTATCTCTGACTTAGCCATATTTACTTTATATCCAGAGAATGAACCGAATTGTTCCAATATCTGAAAAAGTTTTGGTAAGTTCAATTTGGTGTTTGCCAGATAAAGCAGCAGGTCATCTGCATAAAGGATGATTTTTATCTCAGTGTTGCGAATTTTTATACCATCCAGAAGGTGGCGAATTTTAATTGCCAGAGGCTCAATGGAGATATTAAATAAAAGCAGGGAGAGAGGACAGCCCTGTCTCGTCCCTCTACCTAAAAAGATAGAAGAGGAAATTGTATTATTCACTATCAATTTTGTGGATGGCTGTTTATATAGATTCCCAACAAATTCAAGAAAATTGCCCCCGATACCAAAACGCCTTAGTGATGTTTTAATATGATCATAAAATATTGAATCGAAGGCTTTTTCTGCGTCAATAGAAATAATGGCAAGATCAGGTGTGCCCTCCCCCCTGCTATTTAAATTAGGCATAGCCTCAAAGTATTCTGTCACTAACAGTGCTTCTCTAATTTTTGCAGCTGAGTTGCGGTTATTTAAAAAGCCTGATTGATCAGTATGAATGATCTCTGAAAGGATCCCTTGGAGTCTAGATGCTAAAATCGCAGTGAGGATTTTATAGTCAGAATTTAACAGAGCAATTGGTCTGTAAGATTCTTTACAATTAGGGTCCTTTCCGCCCTTTAGTATCAGATTTGTATACAAACTAGAAAATGAAGGAGGAATCAAATTACCCTTTATAAAAAAAAAACTATTAAAAAGAGTGCAAAGATGCGGGGTAGCTTCACTAGACGAAATCTTATAGAATTCACTCGGAAGACCATCGTGACCTGCTGCTTTATTTAGGGAAAGTTCAGATATTATTTTCTCTATTTCTTCTATGGAGATAGGAGCGTTTAGACTGTTGGACATTTCTAATGTAGTTATGGGATATTTAATGTCCCTCCAGAAATCCAAAGATTTCTGTGAATCACTTGTTTTAAATGAATACAACTCCTGATAGTATTCGTAAAATGTATTTAAAATGTCATCCGGTTTTGAGATCTGTAGCCCTTTATCATGTAGTTTGTCTATTACAGGTTGTTTTTTCTCATTTTTAATTAATTTGGCCAACATCTTGCCCAATTTATTCTCATATCTGTATAGCTTAGCCTCCATTCTTAATTCTCTTTGGCCTAGATTTAGAGTTTGGCGTTAGCCGTGAAAACCAGCGTTAGAGGCTCCTAACGCTGGTTTTAGGCTACCGCCGGTATTTGGAGTCACTCAAAATAGGGTCTAACGCTCACTTTTCAGCCGCGACTTTTCCATACCGCAGATCCCCTTACGTCAATTGCGTATCCTATCTTTTCAATGGGATCTTTCTAACTCCGGTATTTAGAGTCGTTTCTGAAGTGAGCGTTAGACATCTAACGACAAAACTCCAGCCGCAGGAAAAAAGTCAGTAGTTAAGAGCTTTCTGGGCTAACGCCGGTTTATAAAGCTCTTAACTACTGTACTCTAAAGTACACTAACACCCATAAACTACCTATGTACCCCTAAACCGAGGTCCCCCCACATCGCCGACACTCGAATAAATTTTTTTAACCCCTAATCTGCCGACCGCCACCTACGTTATCCTTATGTACCCCTAATCTGCTGCCCCTAACACCGCCGACCCCTATATTATATTTATTAACCCCTAATCTGCCCCCCACACCGTCGCCTCCACCTGCCTACACTTATTAACCCCTAATCTGCCGAGCGGACCTGAGCGCTACTATAATAAAGTTATTAACCCCTAATCCGCCTCACTAACCCTATAATAAATAGTATTAACCCCTAATCTGCCCTCCCTAACATCGCTGACACCTAACTTCAATTATTAACCCCTAATCTGCCGACCGGAGCTCACCGCTATTCTAATAAATGGATTAACCCCTAAAGCTAAGTCTAACCCTAACACTAACACCCCCCTAAGTTAAATATAATTTAAATCTAACGAAATTAATTAACTCTTATTAAATAAATTATTCCTATTTAAAGCTAAATACTTACCTGTAAAATAAATCCTAATATAGCTACAATATAAATTATAATTATATTGTAGCTATTTTAGGATTAATATTTATTTTACAGGTAACTTTGTATTTATTTTAACCAGGTACAATAGCTATTAAATAGTTAAGAACTATTTAATAGCTAAAATAGTTAAAATAATTACAAATTTACCTGTAAAATAAATCCTAACCTAAGTTACAATTTAAACTAACACTATACTATCAATAAATTAATTAAATAAAATACCTACAATTACCTACAATTAACCTAACACTACACTATCAATAAATTAATTAAATAAACTACCTACAATTAACCTAACACTACACTATCAATAAATTAATTAAATACAATTCCTACAAATAAATACAAATAAATAAACTTGCTAAAGTACAAAAAATAAAAAAGAACTAAGTTACAAAAAATAAAAAAATATCTACAAACATAAGAAAAATATTACAACAATTTTAAACTAATTACACCTACTCTAAGCCCCCTAATAAAACAACAAAGCCCCCCAAAATAAAAAATGCCCTACCCTATTCTAAATTACTAAAGTTAAAAGCTCTTTTACCTTACCAGCCCTGAACAGGGCCCTTTGCGGGGCATGCCCCAAGAAGTTCAGCTCTTTTGCCTGTAAAAAAAAAACATACAATACCCCCCCCCAACATTACAACCCACCACCCACATACCCCTAATCTAACCCAAACCCCCCTTAAATAAACCTAACACTAAGCCCCTGAAGATCATCCTACCTTGTCTTCACCTCACCAGGTATCACCGATCCGTCCTGGCTCCAAAATCTTCATCCAACCCAAGCGGGGTTGGCGATCCATCATCCGGTGCCTGAAGAGGTCCAGAAGAGGCTCCAAAGTCTTCATCCTATCCGGGAAGAAGAGGCGATCCAGACCGGCAACCATCTTGATCCAAGCGGCATCTTCTATCTTCATCCGATGACGACCGGCTCCATCCTGAAGACCTCCAACGGATTCTATCAGCCAATCGGAATTAAGGTAGGAATATTCTGATTGGCTGATGGAATCAGCCAATCAGAATCAAGTTCAATCCGATTGGCTGATCCAATCAGATTGAGCTCGCATTCTATTGGCTGTTCCGATCAGCCAATAGAATGCGAGCTCAATCTGATTGGCTGATTGGATCAGCCAATCGGATTGAACTTGATTCTGATTGGCTGATTCCATCAGCCAATCAGAATATTCCTACCTTAATTCCGATTGGCTGATAGAATCCTATCAGCCAATCGGAATTTGAGGGACGCCATCTTGGATGACGTCCCTTAAAGGAACCGTCATTCTGCAGTTGGACGTCACCGGAAGAAGATGGGTCCGCGGTGGAGGTCTTCAGGATGGAGCCGGTCGTCATCGGATGAAGATAGAAGATGCAGCTTGGATCAAGATAATTGCCGGTCCGGATCGCCTCTTCTTCCCGGATAGGATGAAGACTTTGGAGCCTCTTCTGGACCTCTTCAGGCACCGGATGATGGATCGCCAACCCCCGCTTGGGTTGGATGAAGATTTTGGAGCCAGGAAGGATCGGTGATACCTGGTGATGTGAAGACAAGGTAGGATGATCTTCAGGGGCTTAGTGTTAGGTTTATTTAAGAGGGGTTTGGGTTAGATTAGGGGTATGTGGGTGGTGGGTTGTAATGTTGGGGGGGGGTATTGTATGTTTTTTTTTTACAGGCAAAAGAGCTGAACTTCTTGGGGCATGCCCCGCAAAGGGCCCTGTTCAGGGCTGGTAAGGTAAAAGAGCTTTTAACTTTAGTAATTTGGAATAGGGTAGGGCATTTTTTATTTTGGGGGGCTTTGTTGTTTTATTAGGGGGCTTAGAGTAGGTGTAATTAGTTTAAAATTGTTGTAATATTTTTCTTATGTTTGTAGATATTTTTTTATTTTTTGTAACTTAGTTCTTTTTTATTTTTTGTACTTTAGCAAGTTTATTTATTTGTATTTATTTGTAGGAATTGTATTTAATTTATTTATTGATAGTGTAGTGTTAGGTTAATTGTAGGTAGTTTATTTAATTAATTTATTGATAGTGTAGTGTTAGGTTAATTGTAGGTAATTGTAGGGATTTTATTTAATTAATTTATTGATAGTATAGTGTTAGTTTTAATTGTAACTTAGGTTAGGATTTATTTTACAGGTAAATTTGTAATTATTTTAACTATTTTAGCTATTAAATAGTTCTTAACTATTTAATAGCTATTGTACCTGGTTAAAATAAATACAAAGTTACCTGTAAAATAAATATTAATCCTAAAATAGCTACAATATAATTATAATTTATATTGTAGCTATATTAGGATTTATTTTACAGGTAAGTATTTAGCTTTAAATAGGAATAATTTATTTAATAAGAGTTAATTTATTTTGTTAGATTTAAATTATATTTAATTTAGGGGGGTGTTAGTGTTAGGTTTAGATTTAGCTTTAGGGGTTAATCCATTTATTAGAATAGCGGTGAGCTCCGGTCGGCAGATTAGGGGTTAATAATTGAAGTTAGGTGTCGGCGATGTTAGGGAGGGCAGATTAGGGGTTAATACTATTTAATATAGGGTTAGTGAGGCGGATTAGGGGTTAATAACTTTATTATAGTAGCGCTCAGGTCCGGTCGGCAGATTAGGGGTTAATTATTGTAGGTAGGTGGAGGCGACGTTGTGGGGGGCAGATTAGGGGTTAATAAATATAATATAGGGGTCGGCGATGTTAGGGAACCAGATTAGGGGTACATAGGGATAATGTAAGTAGCGGCGGTTTAAGGAGCGGCAGATTAGGGGTTAAAAATAATATGCAGGGGTCAGCGATAGCGGGGGCGGCAGATTAGGGGTTAATAAGTGTAAGGTTAGGGGTGTTTAGACTCGGGGTACATGTTAGAGTGTTAAGTGCAGACGTAGGAAGGGTTACCGCATAGCAAACAATGGGGCTGCGTTAGGAGCTGAACGCGGCTTTTTTGCAGGTGTTAGGTTTTTTTTCAGCTCAAACAGCCCCATTGTTTCCTATGGGAGAATCGTGCACGAGCACGTTTTTGAGGCTGGCCGCGTCCGTAAGCAACTCTGGTATCGAAAGTTGAAGCTGCGTTAAAAATGCTCTACGATCCTTTTTTGGAGCCTAACGCAGCCTTTATGTGGACTCTCGATACCAGAGTTATTTTTATGGTGCGGCCAGAAAAAAGCCGGCGTTAGTTTTTCGGGTCGTTACCGACAAAACTCCAAATCTAGGCCTTTGTGTTTCTTGTGACAGTACAAAAGTATCTCTCTTGTTTTTTTCCTTAACATATTTTGCCCAGTTTAATGGTGTTTTATCAAGCAGATACTGATTGTAAGTATTAGTCAAACATTCACATGACTCTCTTTCTCTGAATCTAATTTTCTTTTGTAAGGCGATATTATATGAAAGTATCTCCCCTCTCATTACTGCCTTCGCAGTGTCCCAAAATAATTCAGGGCGGCTCAGAAATTCTTTGTTAAAATGTACATATTCCTTATATTTGTTTATAAGCCAATTCTTAAATTTTATCTCTGACGTCAGATAATATGGAGAAAAAAAGCGCGATAAAGCAGGGCGTGGATGTGAGAGCTGAAATTCAAGCACAATTGGTGCATGGTCTGAGAGAAGAATTGATAATATGTCTGATTTTACCCCTTTCATTAACATACGTTCATCAATTAGGAATATATCAATTCTAGAGAGTGTTTTGTGCGCCTTCGAGAGACAAGTGAAGCTCTGGATAGAGGGGTTTTGATATCTCCAAACATCGCGCATGGGTTGTATTCTGCATGATTCTTTTAAACATCTTGCACTCTAGATTATCTTTTTTTGTTTCAACTGTTTAACATCTCATCTTAACCTATCAATTGGGCTTTGTGGTGCCATGTTGAATTCTCCACCCAGAATCAGACACCCTTCTGTGTAAGCTAAAAGTTTGGACTGAAGAGAGATCCAGTAATTTGGATCAAATACATTGGGGCCATATGTGTTGCACAGTGTATACATCTTCTGAGAGATCTTCACCTTCAGCATGACATACCTCCCCCCTGGCTCAGCCTCAAAGTGTACCACTTCAGTGTTAATTTTTTCCCCAATTAATATTGCTACCCCCCTCTTTCTCTTCACACTGGGTGCAAAATATATTTCCTTTACCCAAGCCATCTTAAGTTTTAAAGATTCTTCTGCTGATAAGTGAGTTTCTTGAATAAAACCTATGTCGGTCTGGATTTTTCGGAGCTGAGTGAGAATTGCCTTTCTCTTAATAGGAGTAGATATGCCACCTACGTTCCATGATACTATTTTGCATTTGTCACTGCGTGTATTCATCTATGTGTAAGGGGATAAAGAGCAAGAGAGAAGGGGGGGAGAAAAAAAAAAAAAGAGGTTTCCCTTCCTTTTTTTTTTATGTATATGTGAGAATAAGCCCTCTCCGCACCGGGGGAAATTAAGCGCTGAAGCTCGTGTCTAAACAAAAAACAATCTATCCTAAAATAAGAAAAATAATAAAAACCCGCATATTTTACCATATCTAGGGCCTTAATATTTAAACCTATTATCATGGAACCAGGGAATCCAATGTTTTATAGAAGCTCTCAGCTAGGTGAGCTTCTTCAAAGAAGTGTACAATGTTGTTGACTTTGACCTTTAGTTTATAAGGGAATATTATGGTTGCCCGATAACCTTTTTGTATAAACCTAGTACAAATAGGAGCAAGCTCCCTTCTTTTTGCTGCAATATAAGCAGAAAAGTCCTGAAACATAAGGATTGTAATACCTCCAACTTTAACTGACTGTTGTTTACGATAATACTGAAATAAAGTGAGTAAAGTCTTGGAAGTTTAACAATTTAGCTATAACAGGTCTAGGCTTTGTTCTAGCTTTATTCTCTATACGAAATGAGCCTATCCTGTGCGCTCTCTCCACTGGAATGGGATATAGAGTAGATGGCAGTTTTAAGATTTTAGGCAAAGTTTCTGATACAAAATTAACAAGATTGTCATATTGCTGTTCTTCTGGAAGTACTATGATTCTTATGTTATTTCTCCTAGAGCGGTTTTCTTGGTCCTCTAGCCTATTTTGTATTTTTTGTAAATTAGTATTCACAACTTCCAGATTAGAGCTATGCGCTATTGTTAGGTCTTCCAGGTCCGAGACTCTCTGCTCGGCTTCCTGCAACCTGTTGGAGAATTGGCGGACTTCCTGCATTAAAGAACAGAAGTCTTGTTTGATTTCAGCTCTAAGAGCCTCAAATTTGGGAGAGAGCGCATCAGATATACTAGCAACAAGGCTATGAATATTAGTAGGTTCTTGTACCACTGACATATTTAATAAAGCTGCTTGTGTGTCCGTGACTGTATCTTGATTTCCTTTCATTTTTCTGTCTCTCTGCCTCGCTGCCATGGCTGGAGAAGGAATTTTGGGTGAGACGTGAAGGAATTTATCCATGTGCCGATGGACGAAAAATTACAGAAGAAAGAAGAGTGATTGAAACGAAAATCCGTGAATTAGTGCAAGACTAAAAGTGGTTGTGTATTTGATTTGAGAGCGAGAAACTTTCTCAAATTGACAAGTGAGGATAGGGATGTGTAAGTGATGGTCAGATGAGGAGGGAGAAAAAAAAAAAGGGGGGGAGACCCCACACCTAGGGGGGAGAGAAGGGGAGTGAAAAAAACAGTGATAGTTAGTTAAGTGAAGAAGTCCAACCACGGATGCGAGATCCAGAGGATGATATAAATGCGAGACTATGTCAGGTCGATTTACCAGGACTAGTGGTAATAAGTTTTTTTAGGAATCGCCCTGTTTCAATATCTGCACCTCAGGATACAAAAAGGCATTATTGATAACACCAGCAAGAATAACCTAATTAGTCTGATTTGAATACAACTCTGATGTTATATAAAAAAAGGAAAATATACCTTATGACATATAACTACATATAAATATGGACTAGGGAAAAGAGATCCAGAAGTTATTTCAGCTATTTATACATTTAAGTCATAGTTCTGTAAACTGTGTCTCTGCCCCTTTATGCCTTCCTCCTAAGACCCTTCTTGTCTTATTGCACCCCCTGTCTAGGTCAGTACATCTTTGCCAGTAAATTATGTCAGGCTTTGATTCTTATAGAACACAGGCATATATTTAGCTAGTATTTTTAAACCCTTCAGCGACCAAGTATAAATTAATTTATATCAGCACCCACAGAGTGTGGAGAACAATAAATTCTTTAGGATTCCCCCGCTTGACCCTGACAAATAAGATTTGAGAAATTAAATAATTTTTCTTTTTGTGAGAAAGACCAAAATAAAAAAATATTAACAAAAAGAGAACAACTATATGGAGCAACAATTTCTCTATAACATTCCTAAATTGTATAATACCTTAGCCTCTAAGAATTATGTAGCATTAATTTATAGTGAATACAATTCGTTACAATATGTTGCAATCCCTTGCAAGTCAAGTTTTATCTCTTTACAATTATTAATTTGTATAGGGCTAATGCTGAGCTATGCCTACATCCAGCAAAAGAAAAGCAGCAAAGAAAAAAAAAAAAAAAGCAGATTCCGTTATGTATATTACATCCCTTAACCTAGAATCTATTCATTACTGGCTAGTAATTATGCCTGGGTGAATTTAATTCAAACAAAGAAAAAATAACAAAATATTGCATTATCAAAATATCATTCACTCCTTGTTTGAAATGTTATATTGCAGCAAAGCCACACATTCTTTGTTTTCCTTCTTATGGAGTGTCTTATATAGAGCCTCCTTGCAAGTTTTTCTATGTTAGTGCCCCTGAGTACATACACTTGCTTAACTATTTACAGTACCTTCCAGCGGGCCCGATTCTGCTAGAAAAAAAAAGACTTTCCCCCATTGATTCTATCTCTCAAGATCTGTGCACAGGAGAGACTGCACCGGCAAATTTTTTCATAGCATCAACTCCCAGCAGCAAGCGAGCCGGGCACTTGGAACTGGGCAAGAAGCTTTCTCCACCTTCGAGGGAGACACAAAAGGAGGAGCCCAACCTGGGGCGAAGATCTCTCGAATACGATCCGCTGCAGAAACAAACTCCCAACCTCCTCTCACGCAGCACCGGTGGGAGAGGAGGAGGGAGAGGCAGAGTATGGCTCCGGTCGTAAACAGAGCAGAGAGACAAGCCAGATGATTCTCCCAGGCAGTGGCGCCAAATCGACTCTGCCCTCTGTACTCCAAGAGACACCCGTCACGACTCGAAAGGTCCGCTACGCCTCCCACAAAGGAAGCCTCCGGCCCACAGAGATGCCTCCGGTAGGTTAAGATGTAAGTTCAGGGTTCCGGGCCTTATCGTCATCCATTTTCCTTGATTGAGGCTTTCAGTAATATTTGTATAGATCAGCCTTCTGCTCAATTTCACAGCTGATCGCTTTGCGTAGGGAGTCCTCTGTAAATGTTTTAGCGACTCACCAGGAAACACCGGCCGGTGTTGTCTGCAGTTTTCTTCCCCCCCCCCTTATACTTTAGAGGGTATTATTCAAAGACAATATTGATAGCGTCTCTCACAGAGTATCGCTAGAAGAAGTATTTCTCATACCTCCTCTCTCGCAGCACCGGTGGGAGAGGAGGGAGAGGTGTGAAAGGTATTACATAGGGAAGGAGCCCCATATTGTGCATTGATGTATAGGAGGTATAGGTCCTTTCAAACTGACGCAGTGGGATGGATTTTCCACTGCCTTGGTTCCGGTAGCGATGCAACAAGCTGTCCAAGTAGCTACCCCAGGTACTCGGGGTAAGGCGCGGGAAAACTCCGCCAGTAGCTTAGGGACTGGAGCTCTCTGAGCCAACACTCTCCAACGTGCGTTAAGCTTCTCCTCCGGAACCACCAAACAGCAGAACATGCAATTTTAAGCAACTTTCTAATTTACTCCTATTATCAAATTTTCTTCATTCTCTTGGTACCTTTATTTGAAAAGCAAGAATGTAAGTTTAGATGCCGGCCCATTTTTGGTGAACAACCTGGGTTGTTCTTGCTGATTTGTGGATAAATTCACCTACCAATAAACAAGTGCTGTCCATGGTTCTGAACCAAAAATTAGCTGGCTCCATAGCTTAGATGCCTTAATTTCCAAATAAAGATAGCAAAAGAACAAAGAAAAATTGATAATAGGAGTAAATTAGAAAGTTGCTTAAAATTGCATGCTCTATCTGAATCACAAAATAAAAAAATTGGGTCCAGTGTCCCTTTAATATCATGTACACAAAATCTTCTTTCTAAAAAGAAAAGAATACCCCAAAATGTAAAATCTGCCTTAAATATATATTAATGAAAGACTGTGGAAACACCATGATTGTCAATAAAAATCCTATGAAAATATAACTTACACTTGTGTATGTGTGTGTGTTCCCAAGGATCAATCTATATATACCAGTGACAAGATTCATCTGTATGCCAGTATATTTTTTAATGCAATGGTTGGCACTTCCAGTGGACTGGAATGTCATAGAAAATTAAGCCAAAAATCACTGCATTGAATACGACATATTTCCACAAAGATTGGAATGGAGGACAATTTCACACATATAATTGATAAATGATATTGAATTTGGTTCTTACACAAAGGCAAAAGTGAGCAGCTAACTCAAAATTTGTGTAATGTAGCCAGGTTTTATAATTATTTGCAGTCAAGGATATCAAGAAACAATGTAGAAAGAATACTTGAAAAATAAATAACAATCGTATTGCAATTATACTTGAGTTTTAAAGAATTATGAGCTAGATTACAAGTTAAAAAGGATACATACACATTTAAAGAGCACATGAGGAAGATTGGAATATAAAGTATTTCTTACTCACTTCCAGTTTAGAGCTGCTGTCCTAGTACGTTGTCGGGCGCACAAGTGATAACGGTTAGTTTTTTTTTTAGTAGTGTACCCCTTAGAAGTCCATGGGGAGATGAAGTTAGCACAATTGTGATATCGGACGTTCTAATGTTAGCACAACTGATCTTTCATTTATGCGCTAACTCTTTACTTTCAACTTGTAATACAAGCGCAAACCCGGTCACATTAAAATTAAGCTTTGAGCGCAGTAATTGTGCAACCAATAAAAATATTCAGTGGGCCACTTGTAATATAGCCAAATTTAACTGTAAAATAAGAAACCTATTCTCACACCATACATAAACTTCTATAATTATAATCTGGTTTAAGGACAGGTATTAGGATTATTGTGATTGCATAACTTAAGTTGGAAGTTCAATATGAGTTGTACTACTGATAATTAGAAAATCCATTGTGTAATTAAATGAAACATAGAACTAGAGTATGGAAAAGAAAAGAAAGAATAATTTAAAGATGTGTATTCTCTATTTATTCAAATGGCAAATACAATAATTAGAGATTTTATCTCAGAAGGCTCTCAAAGAACACTAAGAGCAGATGACATTTCCTGTGATTTTTGCTTCCCATAATCCTTAGGGCTCCTAAGGGAGCAATGTCAATTACACCAACATAAATGCAAACGGCATTTTAAAGAGATTTTGCAACACGCTGTGAATGTTAATAATCGGAAAAAAAATGCCAACAGTAAGTACTGTGCAATGTTCCCAAAACCTCTTTAACCCATCCTGCCTCTTTATTCAGCTGCATCTAATCTTATCCTTTCTTTGTGACAGACTGCTAGTCCTCCTATATGCCTGTCAATCAAACTCAGCCATTAAAACAATCCATTTTCTGAAGTCGCCAAGTGTGGAATTAATTTTTGCAAATAAAAAGCTAAACTTTTAACTATAAAGACTGATTATAAGTAGCCAGCTGGTTTTCTTGGTTGATGGGTTATTCTTATTAAGATAAAATGTTTCCCTGAAGCAGCTTAAAAACTTATCAAAATAACAAGCCATTAAATGTAATGGAATGCAAAATGTAAAATGTAGGAGGAAACCAGGTGTGGCAGATTCCATTTTCTACATTTGCCTCATCTTGCAAACAATATTCACTTAAAGTTAATGGGTGAATGAGTTCCTGTGGCCTGTTTACATTTGGAAACCAAATTATTATGTTTTTATGTTTGCTTTCAACAAAATGGAATCATATTTTAGTTAAATACAATTTGAATATATTTTTATTAATTCACAGTCAGATTACAAGTTATGCGCAATAGAGGGTATTTAACGAACACAACAAAAGTTGCGTTATTTCACCCTACATAGCGCTGCCATTACAAGTTTTAAGCCTGATTGTGCATGCGATATGGTTGCGTTGAGCTCCATACCGCACAAAATACAAGCGCTGTTTTGACATGCTTGTGCACGCTTTCCCCATAGACATCAATGGGGAGAGAGTGTTAGAAAAAACCTAACACCTGTGGTCGCAGAATGAAAAGCTCCGTAACGCAGCCCCATTGATGTCTATGGGGAAAAAAAAGTTGCGCTTAAATCTAACACCCTAACATAAAAACCACGTCTAAACACCCCTTATCTGCCGCCCCCAACATCGCTGACACCTACATAATGTTATTAAAGGGACAGTCTACCATAGAATTGTTATTGTTTTAAAAGATAGATAATACCTTTATTACCCATTCCCCAGTTTTGCACAACCAACACAGTTATATTAATATACTTTTTACCTCTGTTATTACCTTGTATCTAGGAACCTTCTTCCAGCCCCCTGATCACATGACTGTGACTGTTTATTATCTATTGTCTTAAATTTAGCATTGTTTTGTGCTAAATCTTAAATAACCCCCTGTGCCTGAACACAGTGTTATCTATATGGCCCACGTGTACTTTCTGTCTCTTTGTGTTGAAAAGAGATTTAAAACGCATGTGATAAGAGGCAGCCCTCAAAGGCTTAGAAATTAGCATATGAGCCTACCTATGTTTAGTTTAAACTAAGAATACCAAGAGAAAAAGCAAATTTGATGATAAAAGTAAATTGGAAAGTTGATTAAAATTAAAAGTCCTATCTGAATAATGAAAGTTTAATTTATACTAGACTGTCCCTTTAACCCCTAATCTGCCGCTATCGACATCGCTGCCACTATGAAAATTCATTAACCCCTATTCCGCCACTCCCTGACACTGCCGCCACTATATTAAACCTATTAACCCCGAAACCGCAAGCCCCCAAAACGAAACATACTGAATTCAACTATTAACCCCTAAACTGAAAGCCCCCACATTGCAATAAACTAATTTAAACTAGTAACCCCTAAATGTTCCTAGTGTTCCATTATGTCTTCATTATCCTGAATAAAAATAAAAATATATAGTGCAATAAAGCTACTACAAGTGGCTAAAAATGGTAATATACTCACCAGATAGGGACCTGAGCCGTTATACCAGTGTAAGTCTACGCGTTTCAATCCTACTGGATTATGAAGACATAATGGAACACTAGGAACATTAGGAGTCAATCATTGCCAACAGCACCCCACAAAAGGATATATTTGGACACATACCATTACCTAGAAGATTTTTGGATTCCAATACAGGAAAATACTCATAACTAACTTTTCACAACGTATATACAAATCTCACAAAATTCCCAATCTTTCACAAATACCACTCACAAAGAGTTTGACTTTAAGACTTTAAGACTTTAAAGGTGTAACACCTATTTTTTGATATTTTTATTTTTTTTATTTTCCACTCTCTTTTTTATAAAGATTAGACACATTTTTGGAGCAATTGCACCCAGCATAATTTTATTTTTATTTTTATTTTTTCATATTTTTTCATATTGAGTATTACTGAGTACTTTTGAGTATTTTTGAGTATTTTTGAATTTCACATTTTTTCATTTTTTCACGAACACACTTCTGTGATTTAACATTTTGTGATTTAATTTTTGTAACCGGATATACTACTTGTAAACAGAAATTATCATTGTTTTTAAATATAAAATTGTTGTCAAATAAATATGTATAATTTTAAAGTATAATTCTTACGAATCCTCTTTGACTCTACTTAGCAGAGAATCCTATTTGAGGTTTCCTCAGCGCTCCTTCTAGCCTTAATTGTTTGTTTCACAGTCAAAAAAGTTTTTTTTAAAAAAATTTACACTACTGTTACAACAGATATGAGTGGTGGCACTTAGCAAGTGGGCCTGACACACACGCTGGCAGGCAGGCAACTGCAATTAGATTACACTATCAGACTGATGTTTCACAGTCAAAAAAGTTTTTTAAAAAAAAATTTACACTACTATTACAGCAGATATGAGTGGTGGCACTAGTTGGCAAGTGGGCCTGGCACACACGCTAGCAGGCAGGCAACTGCTATTAGATTACACTAGCAGACTGATGTTTCACAGTCAAAAAAGTTTTTTTTTTTAAATTTACACTACTGTTACAACAGATATGAGTGGTGGCACTAGTTGGCAAGTGGGCCTGGCACACACGCTGGCAGGCAGGCAACTTCTATTAGATTACACTAGCAGACTGATGTTTCACAGTCCAAAAAGTTTTTTTTTTTTAAATTTACATTACTGTTACAACAGATATGAGTGGTGGCACTAGTTGGCAAGTGGGCCTGGTACACACGCTGGCCGGCAGGCAACTGCAATTAGATTACACTAGCAGACTGATGTTTCACAGTCAAAAAAGTTTTTTTTTAAATTACACTACTGTTACAACAGATATGAGTGATGGCACTAGTTGGCAAGTGGGCCTGTCCCACACGCTGGCAGGCAGGCAACTGCTATTAGATTACACTAGCAGACTGATGATTCACAGTCAAAAAGTTTTTTTTTACAAAATTTACACTACTGTTACAACAGATATGAGTGGTGGCACTAGTTGGCAAGTGGGCCTGGCACACACACTGGCAGGCAGGCAACTGCAATTAGATTACACTAGCAGACTGATGTTTCACAGTCAAAAAAGTTTTTTTTTTAAATTTACACTACTGTTACAACAGATATGAGTGATGGCACTGGTTGGCAAGTGGGCCTGGCACACACGCTGGCAGGCAACTGCAATTAGATTACACTAGCAGACTGATGTTTCACAGTCAAAAAAGTTTTTTTAAAAAAAATTTACACTACTGTTACAACAGATATGAGTGGTTGCACTTAGCAAGTGGGCCTGGCACACACGCTGGCAGGCAGGCAACTGCAATTAGATAACACTAGCAGACTGATGTTTCACAGTCAAAAAAGTTTTTTTTTTTAATTTACACTACTGTTACAACAGATATGAGTGGTGGCACTAGTTGGCAAGTGGGCCTGGCACACATGCTGGCAGGCAGGCAACTGCAATTAGATTACACTAGCAGACTGAGGTTTCACAGTCAAAAAAGTTTTTTTTTTTAAATTTACACTACTGTTACAACAGATATGAGTGGTGGCACTTAGCAAGTGGGCCTGGCACACACGCTGGCAGGCAGGCAACTGCAATTAGATTACACTACCAGACTGATGTTTCACAGTCCAAAAAGTTTTTTTTTTTAAATTTACATTACTGTTACAACAGATATGAGTGGTGGCACTAGTTGGCAAGTGGGCCTGGCACACACGCTGGCAGGCAGGCAGGCAACTGCAATTAGATTACACTAGCAGACTGATGTTTCACAGTCAAAAAAGTTTTTTAAAAAATTTACACTACTGTTACAACAGATATAAGTGGTGGCATTAGTTGGCAAGTGGGCCTGGCACACACGCTGGCAGGCAGGCAGGCAACTGCAATTAGATTACACTAGCAGACTGATGTTTCACAGTCAAATTTTTTTATTTTTTTTTAAAAAAATTACACTAGTGTTACAACAGATATGAGTGATGGCACTAGTTGGCAAGTGGGCCTATCCCACACGCTGGCAGGCAGGCAACTGCTATTAAATTACACTAGCAGACTGATGATTCACAGTCAAAAAGTTTTTTTTTACAAAATTTACACTACTGTTACAACAGATATGAGTGGTGGCACTGCAGGCAGGTAACTGCAATTAGATTACACTAGCAGACTGATGTTTCACAGTCAAAATTACACAGGCAAAAAAAAAGATGTTCTAGCCCTAAAAAAGGCTTTTTGGGGTGCTGTCCTTACAGCAGAGATCAGATGAGTCCTTAAGGACTGTAGTGGACACTGAATACACTAGCCTAGCTATCAATTTCCCTATAAAATCAGCAGCAGCTATACTATCCCTCCTCTCACTAAGAATACAGGATCAGAATGAATCTAAAATGGCTGCTGTCCAGGAGCTGGGAGGGAGTGTCTGCTGCTGATTGGCTGAAATGTGTCTGCAGACTGTGAGATACAGGGTCAAAGTTTACTCAATGATGACGAATAGGGGGCGGATCGAACATAGCATATGTTCGCCCGCTGCGGCGAACGCAAAAACAAGCTATGTTTGCTGGGAACTATTCGCCGGCGAACTATTCGCGACATCACTATCCACCAATACCAAATAGTGTCTTGGCCATCTGAATGAGAAAGATCCACAATAAAATCCAGTGATACACAGATCCACAAACCCTTAGGAATTGGTAGAGGATGTAAAGGAACAGCTGTAGTCATAATTGAATGTTTGATTCTGACAAAAATATGACAAGAAAGCAAAATTTTAAGAACATCCTCTTATCAAATCAATTATAAAGTCTGCTTTATTTCTCCATGACCAGCAGCCAGGAAATCACAATTAGTCTGCATAATCTATAAATGAACCTTAGATGGAACAAATATCTCCCTTTTGCAATCCATCAACAGAAATCAAGGGCACTGTCGAAAAGGGATAAGGGCTACTAAAGACTTTAATCTAATCCAACAGAGAATGAAAAGTGGTCAGAAAATGAACATTCTGCGATAAAGTATCAGCT
Source organism: Bombina bombina (assembly GCF_027579735.1). Lineage (NCBI taxonomy): Eukaryota > Metazoa > Chordata > Amphibia > Anura > Bombinatoridae > Bombina > Bombina bombina. The sequence goes on along the minus strand of NC_069504.1, from coordinate 942,763,874 downwards.
TGAGGAGAAAGATCTGTGTGAACATCAGGAATCATAGGTAAAGCATCTGCTTTTTAATTTTTAGAAGGTGAGTACAAATATATAGCGCTAATAGCTAAAGTAGACCTCGGCCACTCTAAGACAATCCCCCCTGGATTGTTACAAGTAAAACAAATTAGATAGAATAAGAGGGCGCTAAAGCTAAGATCCCACCACACTTAGTCAAAAGTATTAAAAACAACAAAGTGCAAATTAATAACTTTACTTCACAATTATAAATACAGTTCATATAACAATGTTAAGAAAAAGGGACGTCTCCCTTAAGAAAATAAAAATAAAAAGTAAAAATAGACTGGATTACCACCTTTAAAAAGATAAAAATATGTACTTGAACTAGTAAAATATGTTCATAAGTTCAATGAGCGTTATTAATCCAGTGAGATTGGCTACACTTAAGTGAGTAGCTGCACTTTTGAAACAATGTTCCTTATATAGGCTGATCAAGGAAAAAACGTGTTACTGTCCATCATATGGTTATAACATAGAGAAATTGTGTTCTTATTCCTTGTGTGACTCTTTGTGATGTGGTTCAAACAGTCAAAATACACACCTTAGAGTAAAGAGGATTATTACGATTTTTTTAGACTCACACTGTCAGATGTATGTCCAGGTAAGCGGTATCCTCCACTGTTATTTTGCTCTTGTCACTTGCTGGAGCTGAACCCGGTCAGCATGTATGGAAACAGCTTGTCACTCCAATTTCTGAGATCCGCAGGTCCGCACTGAGCGTGAATCACGCGCGGGTTAGAAATTCTTGACTAGGTACCTAGATAAGAGATAAAGTAGAGTCCTTTGCAGGGAACAACTGGAAATCAGTCTACGCGTTTCACCCGTTAGCAGGGCTTTTTCAAGATGCCGGTATGTTCCCGGGACAGAGTTTAAATATTCATCGGAGTGTGCTGATTGGTGTGACGCTTTTCCAATAAAAGGTGGAATTTGATCCAAATTCTTAATAGTTTTATTTAAGGTGGTATATTTAGTTTAGACCAGACGATCATGTTTGCTTTCCAAGAATAAGTGTTGAGTCTTGTGATGGTGTGTTTTTGTTAAATAAAGAGTTTTTTTACGCTCAACATGAACAAAACAGCTTATAAAGAGAAAATAAAGGTGATAAAACCAGAGGTGGTATTCCATATTGGACAAAAGAATTTTTAATTTGATTTGTATGGTATGTCGAATCAGACTAACAGTAGAAAAAATAAAATAGAGGTTATATAATTCATTAATTCTAAAAATTCATTATCTGATAAATCCTAATTATAAAAATTGGAAATATATAAAAAATAAAATTAGAAAATAATGAGGATGTAAAATATTGCTTTTAATTTTATTTCATTTTTATTCAGCACTAGATAAAAAAGGAAGTCTTAAATAAATCAGTCTAATCTCATAGGCAGGGTGGGATCGTGGACTGATGTATTCCTAACAATCTTCTAAGGATATTGTCATGAAAATCTAAAAAATGTTTAATATCTTTTGTGTTACATTTAAATTAGTTTAAAATTTTAATATATTGACTTATAGTCATTATTCAATGTATCATTAAACTAAGGTAAAAGAATTTTTTTTTTTTTTTTTTTTTTTTTTTATAGAGGAGTTTAAAATAGTTCACCTTATATTTCTCTATTTAAAAGACAGTAAGAGTTAATTAAATTTTTTAAAAATTAGATTTTGACTCCTAGAAAAGGGGACAGGTCTATTTCGGAGTTTAGGCCTCGGGGGAAGAGGGTATCGAATTTATAGATTAGTTCAGCTTCTTTTTTCAGTAGCTTACTTTCAAAATTACCCCCTCTCCAGTCACCTCTGACCTTACATATTCCCCAGAATTTTAAGTGCTCTAATTTATTTTTATGTATCTCTCTGAAGTGTTTGTATAAATGAGTGTCTAAATTACCCTTTTCAATATTACAGAGATGTTCTCTGATCCTGTCACGTAGAAGTCTAGTTGTTTCTCCAATGTAAAACAGATCACATGAACATTTTAAAAGATATATAATGCCTTTATTTGAACATCTTATTGTGTCTTTAATTTTGAAATTTTCATTTGTGCCTGTTATCTGGATAGAACTAATTTTGCTACTATATTTACAGGCCCTGCAGGAAATACAGGGGAAAAAACCTTTCAAATTATTCCCTCTAAGATCTTGGTCTACCATAGTGGTGCTTTCTTTTTGTAAAACACTGGGAGCAAGAATTTGTTTTAAATTCCTAGCTTTCCTGAAGATGATTTTCGGTTTATATGCTAAGAGGTCTCCTATCAAGGGATCTTTTTTGACTATATGCCAGTGTTTTGTAATGATTTTCCGTAATGCTTGGTGGTCATCGTTGTAGTTAGTTATTAGCGCTACATCATATTCATTTTTATTATCTCTTATGTCCAATGTACTTTTCTCTTTATATTGTAAGAGAGAACTTCGTTCAGTAGTCTTAGCTCTAGTCATGGCTCCTTCTAGTTCTAGTTCACTGTAACCTCTTTCATGGAATCTTTGTTGGAGAACATTTACTTGGGTTTCAAAATCTATAAGCCTTGAACAATTTTTCTTAATTCTAAGGTACTGGCCTATAGGTATATTACCTTTCCATCTTTCATGGTGGCAACTCTTTTTGTGGACGTACCCATTACAATCTACTTGTTTGAAGTACGTTCTGGTAGCTAGACTACTTTCATCTGCAAATATTTCTAAATCCAGAAAGGAGATGGAAGTGTTACTGTAGTGATAAGTGAAATGGAGATTTTTATCATTATTATTCATTGCTTGAAAGAACAATTTTAGATTTTCCTCAGAACCTTTCCATATAATTAGTATATCGTCTATATACCTCTTGAAGAGCACGAGGTCCGCGCCAAATTCATGTGACCTAAGGAAATTATCCTCCCAGTCTCCCATGAATATATTGGCATAACTTGGCGCGAACCTCGTGCCCATCGCGGTACCCTCTAGTTGAAGATAATATTTTCCATTGAACTCAAAATAATTGTTTTCTAATATAAATTTTATTCCCTTTAAAATAAACTGTCTAAGATGTATATCTATGTCTTTGTCTAATTCGAGGTTATTTTCAATGGCCTTAAGGCCCTGTTCATGGTCAATAATTGTGTAAAGGGATGTAACATCGCTAGTAGCAAGTATATAATTGTCTTCCCATTTAATTTTTTCTATTAATTGTAATACTTGAGTAGAGTCTTTAAGATAGGTTTTTAAATTTTTCACATATTTCTGAAGAAAAATATCCACATATCTGGAAAGGTTAGATGTTATAGAACCTATTCCAGATATGATGGGTCTCCCCGGAGGGTTAATAAGATCTTTGTGAATTTTCGGGAGAAAGTAAAAGATGGGGGTTCTGGGAAACTCAGGATATAGATAATTAAATTCATTATCGTTAATAATGCCCCCATCTTTTCCTTCCTCCAATATACAGAGTAAGCTTTTTTTGATTTTTTTAATCGGATTTAATTCTAATGTTTTGTACGTCTTAGGATCATTCAATATTCTATTTGCTTCTGCGATATAATTTGTTCTATTCATAATGACAACCCCCCACCCTTATCAGCTGGCTTTATGATCACATCTTTGTTTTTTTGTAGTTTGTCTATGATCTCTTTGTCTTTTTTTGATAGGTTGAAGTTAGGTTTCGATTTCTTGGGATTAAAGTCTTTCAGATCTTGTAGGACCATTTTTTCAAAGGTTTCTATATTGGACCCTTTAGCATATGAAGGGTAAAATTTGGAAGTCGGTTTGAGATTAGTATAGATTCTCTTACCATCATTAGCTATTATATTTTTTGGAAATTTTGATGGATTTACCTGTCTTTCTATGGGATTTTTCAAAAAATAACGTTTCAACGTTAACTTTCTGGTGAATTGTTTTATATGAATGTGGGTGTTGAATTTGTTCAAATTTGTGGTAGGGGCAAAAGATAAACCTAATGACAATATCCTTTTTTCGTCATTATCTAATTCTTTATTGCTCAGATTGAAAATGCCTGTATTCTCAGTTATTATCTCACTCTCTTTGCCTCTCCTTCTATTCTTTCCTCCTCTTTGTCCTCTAGTTGTCTTTTTTTTATGTTTAATGGGGTGTATGTTCTCTCTCTCTTCTCTAGAGCTGTAAGACTCTTTGAGGTGCCCTCCCTCGGAGGGCTGTGTCCTAAAAAATCTTTTCCGTTATTAATTGTTCCAATTTCACATTCATTATCTAAAGCTGAAAATCTATTGTTGGTATCTAGATGCCAACTATCCTTCCTCGATCTATTTCTCCTATTGTCATAGTATTCGTTATTTGGGTCATAATATTGATTTCTTGGTTGTATTGGATTTTGCCAATAGTTGGAGTTATTACGATTCCTATTGTCATAGTAGTGTGGCCTATAATCATTTCTATATGTGTTTCTATAATTCTGGGGCATTCTGTTGCCGTAATCAGAATGTTCTTGATATGTTCTATTTTGATGTTTATAGTTACTGTGATGTTGTTGAAAAGGAGCTTTATATCCATAATTGGAACGATCCCTCCAATTGGTATTGGACTGATAATATTCAGGATATTGTATATCATAAGAGTTCTCTGGCTTACCATTGTATATATTTCTATTCCCATATGTGTTAAAAGTTCTATCTTTAGGTGTGTTCAGTGATGTATGACCTCTGGAGTGTTGTTGATTGTTATAATCGTGTTTATTCCAATCATCTGAATGTGATGTACCTTTATTTGCATTTTCGATCTTGTCTTTCAATTCTTTAGTTTGTTCTATTAAGTCATTCCTATCCCTTTCTAATTTTTTCCATTTGGTGTCTAATAAGCCATGTTTTAGTTCTAACAATTTATTTACTAAAATATTTTGTCTTTCTTTAAAGTTAGGATGTTCTTTTTTATTTTCTAGTTGGTTTTTTAAAATTTTGATTTTTGTGTTAATCTCTTCTAAAGTTTCATTACGTGATTTTTTTATAATCTCAATCAATTTGTGTGAAGTTTCTTTTAGTGCCAAATCCCATTCTTTTTGGTGTGTTAAATTTAAAGTAAATGTGCAGGCTTTCTTAAATTTCAAGCCTCTGGGAATTAAATTTAAATTCGTGTATTTTTTTTATATAAAAATAAATTAGAGCACTTAAAATTCTGGGGAATATGTAAGGTCAGAGGTGACTGGAGAGGGGGTAATTTTGAAAGTAAGCTACTGAAAAAAGAAGCTGAACTAATCTATAAATTCGATACCCTCTTCCCCCGAGGCCTAAACTCCGAAATAGACCTGTCCCCTTTTCTAGGAGTCAAAATCTAATTTTTAAAAAATTTAATTAACTCTTACTGTCTTTTAAATAGAGAAATATAAGGTGAACTATTTTAAACTCCTTTATAAAAAAAAAAAAAAAAAAAAAAAATTCTTTTACCTTAGTTTAATGATACATTGAATAATGACTATAAGTCAATATATTAAAATTTTAAACTAATTTAAATGTAACACAAAAGATATTAAACATTTTTTAGATTTTCATGACAATATCCTTAGAAGATTGTTAGGAATACATCAGTCCACGATCCCACCCTGCCTATGAGATTAGACTGATTTATTTAAGACTTCCTTTTTTATCTAGTGCTGAATAAAAATGAAATAAAATTAAAAGCAATATTTTACATCCTCATTATTTTCTAATTTTATTTTTTATATATTTCCAATTTTTATAATTAGGATTTATCAGATAATGAATTTTTAGAATTAATGAATTATATAACCTCTATTTTATTTTTTCTACTGTTAGTCTGATTCGACATACCATACAAATCAAATTAAAAATTCTTTTGTCCAATATGGAATACCACCTCTGGTTTTATCACCTTTATTTTCTCTTTATAAGCTGTTTTGTTCATGTTGAGCGTAAAAAAACTCTTTATTTAACAAAAACACACCATCACAAGACTCAACACTTATTCTTGGAAAGCAAACATGATCGTCTGGTCTAAACTAAATATACCACCTTAAATAAAACTATTAAGAATTTGGATCAAATTCCACCTTTTATTGGAAAAGCGTCACACCAATCAGCACACTCCGATGAATATTTAAACTCTGTCCCGGGAACATACCGGCATCTTGAAAAAGCCCTGCTAACGGGTGAAACGCGTAGACTGATTTCCAGTTGTTCCCTGCAAAGGACTCTACTTTATCTCTTATCTAGGTACCTAGTCAAGAATTTCTAACCCGCGCGTGATTCACGCTAAGTGCGGACCTGCGGATCTCAGAAATTGGAGTGACAAGCTGTTTCCATACATGCTGACCGGGTTCAGCTCCAGCAAGTGACAAGAGCAAAATAACAGTGGAGGATACCGCTTACCTGGACATACATCTGACAGTGTGAGTCTAAAAAAATCGTAATAATCCTCTTTACTCTAAGGTGTGTATTTTGACTGTTTGAACCACATCACAAAGAGTCACACAAGGAATAAGAACACAATTTCTCTATGTTATAACCATATGATGGACAGTAACACGTTTTTTCCTTGATCAGCCTATATAAGGAACATTGTTTCAAAAGTGCAGCTACTCACTTAAGTGTAGCCAATCTCACTGGATTAATAACGCTCATTGAACTTATGAACATATTTTACTAGTTCAAGTACATATTTTTATCTTTTTAAAGGTGGTAATCCAGTCTATTTTTACTTTTTATTTTTATTTTCTTAAGGGAGACGTCCCTTTTTCTTAACATTGTTATATGAACTGTATTTATAATTGTGAAGTAAAGTTATTAATTTGCACTTTGTTGTTTTTAATACTTTTGACTAAGTGTGGTGGGATCTTAGCTTTAGCGCCCTCTTATTCTATCTAATTTGTTTTACTTGTAACAATCCAGGGGGGATTGTCTTAGAGTGGCCGAGGTCTACTTTAGCTATTAGCGCTATATATTTGTACTCACCTTGTTCTCTTCTCCCCTTTGTATAGCAGCTTTTAGCACTCATTTATAGTCTATCAATTTATTATTTACTCACATCACTAAATTCACACTTTTATTATTATGGATTCAGAACTTTTTTCTTTTAGGGATAATTTACTAACTGAATTAAGCAACACACAAATCACAGAGGAACGCCCACAAGGCAATTTTCTAGACTTTCACCAACTAGTTAATGAACTAGATAAACTTATGGTGAAAGAAATCAAACAAAAAATGGAATTAGTTTTTCTAGAAAAATACACGAATTTAAATTTAATTCCCAGAGGCTTGAAATTTAAGAAAGCCTGCACATTTACTTTAAATTTAACACACCAAAAAGAATGGGATTTGGCACTAAAAGAAACTTCACACAAATTGATTGAGATTATAAAAAAATCACGTAATGAAACTTTAGAAGAGATTAACACAAAAATCACAATTTTAAAAAACCAACTAGAAAATAAAAAAGAACATCCTAACTTTAAAGAAAGACAAAATATTTTAGTAAATAAATTGTTAGAACTAAAACATGGCTTATTAGACACCAAATGGAAAAAATTAGAAAGGGATAGGAATGACTTAATAGAACAAACTAAAGAATTGAAAGACAAGATCGAAAATGCAAATAAAGGTACATCACATTCAGATGATTGGAATAAACACGATTATAACAATCAACAACACTCCAGAGGTCATACATCACTGAACACACCTAAAGATAGAACTTTTAACACATATGGGAATAGAAATATATACAATGGTAAGCCAGAGAACTCTTATGATATACAATATCCTGAATATTATCAGTCCAATACCAATTGGAGGGATCGTTCCAATTATGGATATAAAGCTCCTTTTCAACAACATCACAGTAACTATAAACATCAAAATAGAACATATCAAGAACATTCTGATTACGGCAACAGAATGCCCCAGAATTATAGAAACACATATAGAAATGATTATAGGCCACACTACTATGACAATAGGAATCGTAATAACTCCAACTATTGGCAAAATCCAATACAACCAAGAAATCAATATTATGACCCAAATAACGAATACTATGACAATAGGAGAAATAGATCGAGGAAGGATAGTTGGCATCTAGATACCAACAATAGATTTTCAGCTTTAGATAATGAATGTGAAATTGGAACAATTAATAACGGAAAAGATTTTTTAGGACACAGCCCTCCGAGGGAGGGCACCTCAAAGAGTCTTACAGCTCTAGAGAAGAGAGAGAGAACATACACCCCATTAAACATAAAAAAAGACAACTAGAGGACAAAGAGGAGGAAAGAATAGAAGGAGAGGCAAAGAGAGTGAGATAATAACTGAGAATACAGGCATTTTCAATCTGAGCAATAAAGAATTAGATAATGACGAAAAAAGGATATTGTCATTAGGTTTATCTTTTGCCCCTACCACAAATTTGAACAAATTCAACACCCACATTCATATAAAACAATTCACCAGAAAGTTAACGTTGAAACGTTATTTTTTGAAAAATCCCATAGAAAGACAGGTAAATCCATCAAAATTTCCAAAAAATATAATAGCTAATGATGGTAAGAGAATCTATACTAATCTCAAACCGACTTCCAAATTTTACCCTTCATATGCTAAAGGGTCCAATATAGAAACCTTTGAAAAAATGGTCCTACAAGATCTGAAAGACTTTAATCCCAAGAAATCGAAACCTAACTTCAACCTATCAAAAAAAGACAAAGAGATCATAGACAAACTACAAAAAAACAAAGATGTGATCATAAAGCCAGCTGATAAGGGTGGGGGGGTTGTCATTATGAATAGAACAAATTATATCGCAGAAGCAAATAGAATATTGAATGATCCTAAGACGTACAAAACATTAGAATTAAATCCGATTAAAAAAATCAAAAAAAGCTTACTCTGTATATTGGAGGAAGGAAAAGATGGGGGCATTATTAACGATAATGAATTTAATTATCTATATCCTGAGTTTCCCAGAACCCCCATCTTTTACTTTCTCCCGAAAATTCACAAAGATCTTATTAACCCTCCGGGGAGACCCATCATATCTGGAATAGGTTCTATAACATCTAACCTTTCCAGATATGTGGATATTTTTCTTCAGAAATATGTGAAAAATTTAAAAACCTATCTTAAAGACTCTACTCAAGTATTACAATTAATAGAAAAAATTAAATGGGAAGACAATTATATACTTGCTACTAGCTATGTTACATCCCTTTACACAATTATTGACCATGAACAGGGCCTTAAGGCCATTGAAAATAACCTCGAATTAGACAAAGACATAGATATACATCTTAGACAGTTTATTTTAAAGGGAATAAAATTTATATTAGAAAACAATTATTTTGAGTTCAATGGAAAATATTATCTTCAACTAGAGGGTACCGCGATGGGCACGAGGTTCGCGCCAAGTTATGCCAATATATTCATGGGAGACTGGGAGGATAATTTCCTTAGGTCACATGAATTTGGCGCGGACCTCGTGCTCTTCAAGAGGTATATAGACGATATACTAATTATATGGAAAGGTTCTGAGGAAAATCTAAAATTGTTCTTTCAAGCAATGAATAATAATGATAAAAATCTCCATTTCACTTATCACTACAGTAGCACTTCCATCTCCTTTCTGGATTTAGAAATATTTGCAGATGAAAGTAGTCTAGCTACCAGAACGTACTTCAAACAAGTAGATTGTAATGGGTACGTCCACAAAAAGAGTTGCCACCATGAAAGATGGAAAGGTAATATACCTATAGGCCAGTACCTTAGAATTAAGAAAAATTGTTCAAGGCTTATAGATTTTGAAACCCAAGTAAATGTTCTCCAACAAAGATTCCATGAAAGAGGTTACAGTGAACTAGAACTAGAAGGAGCCATGACTAGAGCTAAGACTACTGAACGAAGTTCTCTCTTACAATATAAAGAGAAAAGTACATTGGACATAAGAGATAATAAAAATGAATATGATGTAGCGCTAATAACTAACTACAACGATGACCACCAAGCATTACGGAAAATCATTACAAAACACTGGCATATAGTCAAAAAAGATCCCTTGATAGGAGACCTCTTAGCATATAAACCGAAAATCATCTTCAGGAAAGCTAGGAATTTAAAACAAATTCTTGCTCCCAGTGTTTTACAAAAAGAAAACACCACTATGGTAGACCAAGATCTTAGAGGGAATAATTTGAAAGGTTTTTTCCCCTGTATTTCCTGCAGGGCCTGTAAATATAGTAGCAAAATTAGTTCTATCCAGATAACAGGCACAAATGAAAATTTCAAAATTAAAGACACAATAAGATGTTCAAATAAAGGCATTATATATCTTTTAAAATGTTCATGTGATCTGTTTTACATTGGAGAAACAACTAGACTTCTACGTGACAGGATCAGAGAGCATCTCTGTAATATTGAAAAGGGTAATTTAGACACTCATTTATACAAACACTTCAGAGAGATACATAAAAATAAATTAGAGCACTTAAAATTCTGGGGAATATGTAAGGTCAGAGGTGACTGGAGAGGGGGTAATTTTGAAAGTAAGCTACTGAAAAAAGAAGCTGAACTAATCTATAAATTCGATACCCTCTTCCCCCGAGGCCTAAACTCTGAAATAGACCTGTCCCCTTTTCTAGGAGTCAAAATCTAATTTTTAAAAAATTTAATTAACTCTTACTGTCTTTTAAATAGAGAAATATAAGGTGAACTATTTTAAACTCCTTTATAAAAAAAAAAAAAAAAAAAAATTCTTTTACCTTAGTTTAATGATACATTGAATAATGACTATAAGTCAATATATTAAAATTTTAAACTAATTTAAATGTAACACAAAAGATATTAAACATTTTTTAGATTTTCATGACAATATCCTTAGAAGATTGTTAGGAATACATCAGTCCACGATCCCACCCTGCCTATGAGATTAGACTGATTTATTTAAGACTTCCTTTTTTATCTAGTGCTGAATAAAAATGAAATAAAATTAAAAGCAATATTTTACATCCTCATTATTTTCTAATTTTATTTTTTATATATTTCCAATTTTTATAATTAGGATTTATCAGATAATGAATTTTTAGAATTAATGAATTTTATAACCTCTATTTTATTTTTTCTACTGTTAGTCTGATTCGACATACCATACAAATCAAATTAAAAATTCTTTTGTCCAATATGGAATACCACCTCTGGTTTTATCACCTTTATTTTCTCTTTATAAGCTGTTTTGTTCATGTTGAGCGTAAAAAAACTCTTTATTTAACAAAAACACACCATCACAAGACTCAACACTTATTCTTGGAAAGCAAACATGATCGTCTGGTCTAAACTAAATATACCACCTTAAATAAAACTATTAAGAATTTGGATCAAATTCCACCTTTTATTGGAAAAGCGTCACACCAATCAGCACACTCCGATGAATATTTAAACTCTGTCCCGGGAACATACCGGCATCTTGAAAAAGCCCTGCTAACGGGTGAAACGCGTAGACTGATTTCCAGTTGTTCCCTGCAAAGGACTCTACTTTATCTCTTATCTAGGTACCTAGTCAAGAATTTCTAACCCGCGCGTGATTCACGCTAAGTGCGGACCTGCGGATCTCAGAAATTGGAGTGACAAGCTGTTTCCATACATGCTGACCGGGTTCAGCTCCAGCAAGTGACAAGAGCAAAATAACAGTGGAGGATACTGCTTACCTGGACATACATCTGACAGTGTGAGTCTAAAAAAATCGTAATAATCCTCTTTACTCTAAGGTGTGTATTTTGACTGTTTGAACCACATCACAAAGAGTCACACAAGGAATAAGAACACAATTTCTCTATGTTATAACCATATGATGGACAGTAACACGTTTTTTCCTTGATCAGCCTATATAAGGAACATTGTTTCAAAAGTGCAGCTACTCACTTAAGTGTAGCCAATCTCACTGGATTAATAACGCTCATTGAACTTATGAACATATTTTACTAGTTCAAGTACATATTTTTATCTTTTTAAAGGTGGTAATCCAGTCTATTTTTACTTTTTATTTTTATTTTCTTAAGGGAGACGTCCCTTTTTCTTAACATTGTTATATGAACTGTATTTATAATTGTGAAGTAAAGTTATTAATTTGCACTTTGTTGTTTTTAATACTTTTGACTAAGTGTGGTGGGATCTTAGCTTTAGCGCCCTCTTATTCTATCTAATTTGTTTTACTTGTAACAATCCAGGGGGGATTGTCTTAGAGTGGCCGAGGTCTACTTTAGCTATTAGCGCTATATATTTGTACTCACCTTGTTCTCTTCTCCCCTTTGTATAGCAGCTTTTAGCACTCATTTATAGTCTATCAATTTATTATTTACTCACATCACTAAATTCACACTTTTATTATTATGGATTCAGAACTTTTTTCTTTTAGGGATAATTTACTAACTGAATTAAGCAACACACAAATCACAGAGGAACGCCCACAAGGCAATTTTCTAGACTTTCACCAACTAGTTAATGAACTAGATAAACTTATGGTGAAAGAAATCAAACAAAAAATGGAATTAGTTTTTCTAGAAAAATACACGAATTTAAATTTAATTCCCAGAGGCTTGAAATTTAAGAAAGCCTGCACATTTACTTTAAATTTAACACACCAAAAAGAATGGGATTTGGCACTAAAAGAAACTTCACACAAATTGATTGAGATTATAAAAAAATCACGTAATGAAACTTTAGAAGAGATTAACACAAAAATCACAATTTTAAAAAACCAACTAGAAAATGAAAAAGAACATCCTAACTTTAAAGAAAGACAAAATATTTTAGTAAATAAATTGTTAGAACTAAAACATGGCTTATTAGACACCAAATGGAAAAAATTAGAAAGGGATAGGAATGACTTAATAGAACAAACTAAAGAATTGAAAGACAAGATCGAAAATGCAAATAAAGGTACATCACATTCAGATGATTGGAATAAACACGATTATAACAATCAACAACACTCCAGAGGTCATACATCACTGAACACACCTAAAGATAGAACTTTTAACACATATGGGAATAGAAATATATACAATGGTAAGCCAGAGAACTCTTATGATATACAATATCCTGAATATTATCAGTCCAATACCAATTGGAGGGATCGTTCCAATTATGGATATAAAGCTCCTTTTCAACAACATCACAGTAACTATAAACATCAAAATAGAACATATCAAGAACATTCTGATTACGGCAACAGAATGCCCCAGAATTATAGAAACACATATAGAAATGATTATAGGCCACACTACTATGACAATAGGAATCGTAATAACTCCAACTATTGGCAAAATCCAATACAACCAAGAAATCAATATTATGACCCAAATAACGAATACTATGACAATAGGAGAAATAGATCGAGGAAGGATAGTTGGCATCTAGATACCAACAATAGATTTTCAGCTTTAGATAATGAATGTGAAATTGGAACAATTAATAACGGAAAAGATTTTTTAGGACACAGCCCTCCGAGGGAGGGCACCTCAAAGAGTCTTACAGCTCTAGAGAAGAGAGAGAGAGAACATACACCCCATTAAACATAAAAAAAAGACAACTAGAGGACAAAGAGGAGGAAAGAATAGAAGGAGAGGCAAAGAGAGTGAGATAATAACTGAGAATACAGGCATTTTCAATCTGAGCAATAAAGAATTAGATAATGACGAAAAAAGGATATTGTCATTAGGTTTATCTTTTGCCCCTACCACAAATTTGAACAAATTCAACACCCACATTCATATAAAACAATTCACCAGAAAGTTAACGTTGAAACGTTATTTTTTGAAAAATCCCATAGAAAGACAGGTAAATCCATCAAAATTTCCAAAAAATATAATAGCTAATGATGGTAAGAGAATCTATACTAATCTCAAACCGACTTCCAAATTTTACCCTTCATATGCTAAAGGGTCCAATATAGAAACCTTTGAAAAAATGGTCCTACAAGATCTGAAAGACTTTAATCCCAAGAAATCGAAACCTAACTTCAACCTATCAAAAAAAGACAAAGAGATCATAGACAAACTACAAAAAAAACAAAGATGTGATCATAAAGCCAGCTGATAAGGGTGGGGGGGTTGTCATTATGAATAGAACAAATTATATCGCAGAAGCAAATAGAATATTGAATGATCCTAAGACGTACAAAACATTAGAATTAAATCCGATTAAAAAAATCAAAAAAAGCTTACTCTGTATATTGGAGGAAGGAAAAGATGGGGGCATTATTAACGATAATGAATTTAATTATCTATATCCTGAGTTTCCCAGAACCCCCATCTTTTACTTTCTCCCGAAAATTCACAAAGATCTTATTAACCCTCCGGGGAGACCCATCATATCTGGAATAGGTTCTATAACATCTAACCTTTCCAGATATGTGGATATTTTTCTTCAGAAATATGTGAAAAATTTAAAAACCTATCTTAAAGACTCTACTCAAGTATTACAATTAATAGAAAAAATTAAATGGGAAGACAATTATATACTTGCTACTAGCTATGTTACATCCCTTTACACAATTATTGACCATGAACAGGGCCTTAAGGCCATTGAAAATAACCTCGAATTAGACAAAGACATAGATATACATCTTAGACAGTTTATTTTAAAGGGAATAAAATTTATATTAGAAAACAATTATTTTGAGTTCAATGGAAAATATTATCTTCAACTAGAGGGTACCGCGATGGGCACGAGGTTCGCGCCAAGTTATGCCAATATATTCATGGGAGACTGGGAGGATAATTTCCTTAGGTCACATGAATTTGGCGCGGACCTCGTGCTCTTCAAGAGGTATATAGACGATATACTAATTATATGGAAAGGTTCTGAGGAAAATCTAAAATTGTTCTTTCAAGCAATGAATAATAATGATAAAAATCTCCATTTCACTTATCACTACAGTAGCACTTCCATCTCCTTTCTGGATTTAGAAATATTTGCAGATGAAAGTAGTCTAGCTACCAGAACGTACTTCAAACAAGTAGATTGTAATGGGTACGTCCACAAAAAGAGTTGCCACCATGAAAGATGGAAAGGTAATATACCTATAGGCCAGTACCTTAGAATTAAGAAAAATTGTTCAAGGCTTATAGATTTTGAAACCCAAGTAAATGTTCTCCAACAAAGATTCCATGAAAGAGGTTACAGTGAACTAGAACTAGAAGGAGCCATGACTAGAGCTAAGACTACTGAACGAAGTTCTCTCTTACAATATAAAGAGAAAAGTACATTGGACATAAGAGATAATAAAAATGAATATGATGTAGCGCTAATAACTAACTACAACGATGACCACCAAGCATTACGGAAAATCATTACAAAACACTGGCATATAGTCAAAAAAGATCCCTTGATAGGAGACCTCTTAGCATATAAACCGAAAATCATCTTCAGCAAAGCTAGGAATTTAAAACAAATTCTTGCTCCCAGTGTTTTACAAAAAGAAAACACCACTATGGTAGACCAAGATCTTAGAGGGAATAATTTGAAAGGTTTTTTCCCCTGTATTTCCTGCAGGGCCTGTAAATATAGTAGCAAAATTAGTTCTATCCAGATAACAGGCACAAATGAAAATTTCAAAATTAAAGACACAATAAGATGTTCAAATAAAGGCATTATATATCTTTTAAAATGTTCATGTGATCTGTTTTACATTGGAGAAACAACTAGACTTCTACGTGACAGGATCAGAGAGCATCTCTGTAATATTGAAAAGGGTAATTTAGACACTCATTTATACAAACACTTCAGAGAGATACATAAAAATAAATTAGAGCACTTAAAATTCTGGGGAATATGTAAGGTCAGAGGTGACTGGAGAGGGGGTAATTTTGAAAGTAAGCTACTGAAAAAAGAAGCTGAACTAATCTATAAATTCGATACCCTCTTCCCCCGAGGCCTAAACTCCGAAATAGACCTGTCCCCTTTTCTAGGAGTCAAAATCTAATTTTTAAAAAATTTAATTAACTCTTACTGTCTTTTAAATAGAGAAATATAAGGTGAACTATTTTAAACTCCTTTATAAAAAAAAAAAAAAAAAAAAAAAATTATTTTACCTTAGTTTAATGATACATTGAATAATGACTATAAGTCAATATATTAAAATTTTAAACTAATTTAAATGTAACACAAAAGATATTAAACATTTTTTAGATTTTCATGACAATATCCTTAGAAGATTGTTAGGAATACATCAGTCCACGATCCCACCCTGCCTATGAGATTAGACTGATTTATTTAAGACTTCCTTTTTTATCTAGTGCTGAATAAAAATGAAATAAAATTAAAAGCAATATTTTACATCCTCATTATTTTCTAATTTTATTTTTTATATATTTCCAATTTTTATAATTAGGATTTATCAGATAATGAATTTTTAGAATTAATGAATTTTATAACCTCTATTTTATTTTTTCTACTGTTAGTCTGATTCGACATACCATACAAATCAAATTAAAAATTCTTTTGTCCAATATGGAATACCACCTCTGGTTTTATCACCTTTATTTTCTCTTTATAAGCTGTTTTGTTCATGTTGAGCGTAAAAAAACTCTTTATTTAACAAAAACACACCATCACAAGACTCAACACTTATTCTTGGAAAGCAAACATGATCGTCTGGTCTAAACTAAATATACCACCTTAAATAAAACTATTAAGAATTTGGATCAAATTCCACCTTTTATTGGAAAAGCGTCACACCAATCAGCACACTCCGATGAATATTTAAACTCTGTCCCGGGAACATACCGGCATCTTGAAAAAGCCCTGCTAACGGGTGAAACGCGTAGACTGATTTCCAGTTGTTCCCTGCAAAGGACTCTACTTTATCTCTTATCTAGGTACCTAGTCAAGAATTTCTAACCCGCGCGTGATTCACGCTAAGTGCGGACCTGCGGATCTCAGAAATTGGAGTGACAAGCTGTTTCCATACATGCTGACCGGGTTCAGCTCCAGCAAGTGACAAGAGCAAAATAACAGTGGAGGATACTGCTTACCTGGACATACATCTGACAGTGTGAGTCTAAAAAAATCGTAATAATCCTCTTTACTCTAAGGTGTGTATTTTGACTGTTTGAACCACATCACAAAGAGTCACACAAGGAATAAGAACACAATTTCTCTATGTTATAACCATATGATGGACAGTAACACGTTTTTTCCTTGATCAGCCTATATAAGGAACATTGTTTCAAAAGTGCAGCTACTCACTTAAGTGTAGCCAATCTCACTGGATTAATAACGCTCATTGAACTTATGAACATATTTTACTAGTTCAAGTACATATTTTTATCTTTTTAAAGGTGGTAATCCAGTCTATTTTTACTTTTTATTTTTATTTTCTTAAGGGAGACGTCCCTTTTTCTTAACATTGTTATATGAACTGTATTTATAATTGTGAAGTAAAGTTATTAATTTGCACTTTGTTGTTTTTAATACTTTTGACTAAGTGTGGTGGGATCTTAGCTTTAGCGCCCTCTTATTCTATCTAATTTGTTTTACTTGTAACAATCCAGGGGGGATTGTCTTAGAGTGGCCGAGGTCTACTTTAGCTATTAGCGCTATATATTTGTACTCACCTTGTTCTCTTCTCCCCTTTGTATAGCAGCTTTTAGCACTCATTTATAGTCTATCAATTTATTATTTACTCACATCACTAAATTCACACTTTTATTATTATGGATTCAGAACTTTTTTCTTTTAGGGATAATTTACTAACTGAATTAAGCAACACACAAATCACAGAGGAACGCCCACAAGGCAATTTTCTAGACTTTCACCAACTAGTTAATGAACTAGATAAACTTATGGTGAAAGAAATCAAACAAAAAATGGAATTAGTTTTTCTAGAAAAATACACGAATTTAAATTTAATTCCCAGAGGCTTGAAATTTAAGAAAGCCTGCACATTTACTTTAAATTTAACACACCAAAAAGAATGGGATTTGGCACTAAAAGAAACTTCACACAAATTGATTGAGATTATAAAAAAATCACGTAATGAAACTTTAGAAGAGATTAACACAAAAATCACAATTTTAAAAAACCAACTAGAAAATAAAAAAGAACATCCTAACTTTAAAGAAAGACAAAATATTTTAGTAAATAAATTGTTAGAACTAAAACATGGCTTATTAGACACCAAATGGAAAAAATTAGAAAGGGATAGGAATGACTTAATAGAACAAACTAAAGAATTGAAAGACAAGATCGAAAATGCAAATAAAGGTACATCACATTCAGATGATTGGAATAAACACGATTATAACAATCAACAACACTCCAGAGGTCATACATCACTGAACACACCTAAAGATAGAACTTTTAACACATATGGGAATAGAAATATATACAATGGTAAGCCAGAGAACTCTTATGATATACAATATCCTGAATATTATCAGTCCAATACCAATTGGAGGGATCGTTCCAATTATGGATATAAAGCTCCTTTTCAACAACATCACAGTAACTATAAACATCAAAATAGAACATATCAAGAACATTCTGATTACGGCAACAGAATGCCCCAGAATTATAGAAACACATATAGAAATGATTATAGGCCACACTACTATGACAATAGGAATCGTAATAACTCCAACTATTGGCAAAATCCAATACAACCAAGAAATCAATATTATGACCCAAATAACGAATACTATGACAATAGGAGAAATAGATCGAGGAAGGATAGTTGGCATCTAGATACCAACAATAGATTTTCAGCTTTAGATAATGAATGTGAAATTGGAACAATTAATAACGGAAAAGATTTTTTAGGACACAGCCCTCCGAGGGAGGGCACCTCAAAGAGTCTTACAGCTCTAGAGAAGAGAGAGAGAACATACACCCCATTAAACATAAAAAAAAGACAACTAGAGGACAAAGAGGAGGAAAGAATAGAAGGAGAGGCAAAGAGAGTGAGATAATAACTGAGAATACAGGCATTTTCAATCTGAGCAATAAAGAATTAGATAATGACGAAAAAAGGATATTGTCATTAGGTTTATCTTTTGCCCCTACCACAAATTTGAACAAATTCAACACCCACATTCATATAAAACAATTCACCAGAAAGTTAACGTTGAAACGTTATTTTTTGAAAAATCCCATAGAAAGACAGGTAAATCCATCAAAATTTCCAAAAAATATAATAGCTAATGATGGTAAGAGAATCTATACTAATCTCAAACCGACTTCCAAATTTTACCCTTCATATGCTAAAGGGTCCAATATAGAAACCTTTGAAAAAATGGTCCTACAAGATCTGAAAGACTTTAATCCCAAGAAATCGAAACCTAACTTCAACCTATCAAAAAAAGACAAAGAGATCATAGACAAACTACAAAAAAACAAAGATGTGATCATAAAGCCAGCTGATAAGGGTGGGGGGGGTTGTCATTATGAATAGAACAAATTATATCGCAGAAGCAAATAGAATATTGAATGATCCTAAGACGTACAAAACATTAGAATTAAATCCGATTAAAAAAATCAAAAAAAGCTTACTCTGTATATTGGAGGAAGGAAAAGATGGGGGCATTATTAACGATAATGAATTTAATTATCTATATCCTGAGTTTCCCAGAACCCCCATCTTTTACTTTCTCCCGAAAATTCACAAAGATCTTATTAACCCTCCGGGGAGACCCATCATATCTGGAATAGGTTCTATAACATCTAACCTTTCCAGATATGTGGATATTTTTCTTCAGAAATATGTGAAAAATTTAAAAACCTATCTTAAAGACTCTACTCAAGTATTACAATTAATAGAAAAAATTAAATGGGAAGACAATTATATACTTGCTACTAGCGATGTTACATCCCTTTACACAATTATTGACCATGAACAGGGCCTTAAGGCCATTGAAAATAACCTCGAATTAGACAAAGACATAGATATACATCTTAGACAGTTTATTTTAAAGGGAATAAAATTTATATTAGAAAACAATTATTTTGAGTTCAATGGAAAATATTATCTTCAACTAGAGGGTACCGCGATGGGCACGAGGTTCGCGCCAAGTTATGCCAATATATTCATGGGAGACTGGGAGGATAATTTCCTTAGGTCACATGAATTTGGCGCGGACCTCGTGCTCTTCAAGAGGTATATAGACGATATACTAATTATATGGAAAGGTTCTGAGGAAAATCTAAAATTGTTCTTTCAAGCAATGAATAATAATGATAAAAATCTCCATTTCACTTATCACTACAGTAACACTTCCATCTCCTTTCTGGATTTAGAAATATTTGCAGATGAAAGTAGTCTAGCTACCAGAACGTACTTCAAACAAGTAGATTGTAATGGGTACGTCCACAAAAAGAGTTGCCACCATGAAAGATGGAAAGGTAATATACCTATAGGCCAGTACCTTAGAATTAAGAAAAATTGTTCAAGGCTTATAGATTTTGAAACCCAAGTAAATGTTCTCCAACAAAGATTCCATGAAAGAGGTTACAGTGAACTAGAACTAGAAGGAGCCATGACTAGAGCTAAGACTACTGAACGAAGTTCTCTCTTACAATATAAAGAGAAAAGTACATTGGACATAAGAGATAATAAAAATGAATATGATGTAGCGCTAATAACTAACTACAACGATGACCACCAAGCATTACGGAAAATCATTACAAAACACTGGCATATAGTCAAAAAAGATCCCTTGATAGGAGACCTCTTAGCATATAAACCGAAAATCATCTTCAGGAAAGCTAGGAATTTAAAACAAATTCTTGCTCCCAGTGTTTTACAAAAAGAAAACACCACTATGGTAGACCAAGATCTTAGAGGGAATAATTTGAAAGGTTTTTTCCCCTGTATTTCCTGCAGGGCCTGTAAATATAGTAGCAAAATTAGTTCTATCCAGATAACAGGCACAAATGAAAATTTCAAAATTAAAGACACAATAAGATGTTCAAATAAAGGCATTATATATCTTTTAAAATGTTCATGTGATCTGTTTTACATTGGAGAAACAACTAGACTTCTACGTGACAGGATCAGAGAACATCTCTGTAATATTGAAAAGGGTAATTTAGACACTCATTTATACAAACACTTCAGAGAGATACATAAAAATAAATTAGAGCACTTAAAATTCTGGGGAATATGTAAGGTCAGAGGTGACTGGAGAGGGGGTAATTTTGAAAGTAAGCTACTGAAAAAAGAAGCTGAACTAATCTATAAATTCGATACCCTCTTCCCCCGAGGCCTAAACTCCGAAATAGACCTGTCCCCTTTTCTAGGAGTCAAAATCTAATTTTTAAAAAATTTAATTAACTCTTACTGTCTTTTAAATAGAGAAATATAAGGTGAACTATTTTAAACTCCTTTATAAAAAAAAAAAAAAAAAAAAAATTATTTTACCTTAGTTTAATGATACATTGAATAATGACTATAAGTCAATATATTAAAATTTTAAACTAATTTAAATGTAACACAAAAGATATTAAACATTTTTTAGATTTTCATGACAATATCCTTAGAAGATTGTTAGGAATACATCAGTCCACGATCCCACCCTGCCTATGAGATTAGACTGATTTATTTAAGACTTCCTTTTTTATCTAGTGCTGAATAAAAATGAAATAAAATTAAAAGCAATATTTTACATCCTCATTATTTTCTAATTTTATTTTTTATATATTTCCAATTTTTATAATTAGGATTTATCAGATAATGAATTTTTAGAATTAATGAATTTTATAACCTCTATTTTATTTTTTCTACTGTTAGTCTGATTCGACATACCATACAAATCAAATTAAAAATTCTTTTGTCCAATATGGAATACCACCTCTGGTTTTATCACCTTTATTTTCTCTTTATAAGCTGTTTTGTTCATGTTGAGCGTAAAAAAACTCTTTATTTAACAAAAACACACCATCACAAGACTCAACACTTATTCTTGGAAAGCAAACATGATCGTCTGGTCTAAACTAAATATACCACCTTAAATAAAACTATTAAGAATTTGGATCAAATTCCACCTTTTATTGGAAAAGCGTCACACCAATCAGCACACTCCGATGAATATTTAAACTCTGTCCCGGGAACATACCGGCATCTTGAAAAAGCCCTGCTAATGGGTGAAACGCGTAGACTGATTTCCAGTTGTTCCCTGCAAAGGACTCTACTTTATCTCTTATCTAGGTACCTAGTCAAGAATTTCTAACCCGCGCGTGATTCACGCTAAGTGCGGACCTGCGGATCTCAGAAATTGGAGTGACAAGCTGTTTCCATACATGCTGACCGGGTTCAGCTCCAGCAAGTGACAAGAGCAAAATAACAGTGGAGGATACCGCTTACCTGGACATACATCTGACAGTGTGAGTCTAAAAAAATCGTAATAATCCTCTTTACTCTAAGGTGTGTATTTTGACTGTTTGAACCACATCACAAAGAGTCACACAAGGAATAAGAACACAATTTCTCTATGTTATAACCATATGATGGACAGTAACACGTTTTTTCCTTGATCAGCCTATATAAGGAACATTGTTTCAAAAGTGCAGCTACTCACTTAAGTGTAGCCAATCTCACTGGATTAATAACGCTCATTGAACTTAGGAACATATTTTACTAGTTCAAGTACATATTTTTATCTTTTTAAAGGTGGTAATCCAGTCTATTTTTACTTTTTATTTTTATTTTCTTAAGGGAGACGTCCCTTTTTCTTAACATTGTTATATGAACTGTATTTATAATTGTGAAGTAAAGTTATTAATTTGCACTTTGTTGTTTTTAATACTTTTGACTAAGTGTGGTGGGATCTTAGCTTTAGCGCCCTCTTATTCTATCTAATTTGTTTTACTTGTAACAATCCAGGGGGGATTGTCTTAGAGTGGCCGAGGTCTACTTTAGCTATTAGCGCTATATATTTGTACTCACCTTGTTCTCTTCTCCCCTTTGTATAGCAGCTTTTAGCACTCATTTATAGTCTATCAATTTATTATTTACTCACATCACTAAATTCACACTTTTATTATTATGGATTCAGAACTTTTTTCTTTTAGGGATAATTTACTAACTGAATTAAGCAACACACAAATCACAGAGGAACGCCCACAAGGCAATTTTCTAGACTTTCACCAACTAGTTAATGAACTAGATAAACTTATGGTGAAAGAAATCAAACAAAAAATGGAATTAGTTTTTCTAGAAAAATACACGAATTTAAATTTAATTCCCAGAGGCTTGAAATTTAAGAAAGCCTGCACATTTACTTTAAATTTAACACACCAAAAAGAATGGGATTTGGCACTAAAAGAAACTTCACACAAATTGATTGAGATTATAAAAAAATCACGTAATGAAACTTTAGAAGAGATTAACACAAAAATCACAATTTTAAAAAACCAACTAGAAAATAAAAAAGAACATCCTAACTTTAAAGAAAGACAAAATATTTTAGTAAATAAATTGTTAGAACTAAAACATGGCTTATTAGACACCAAATGGAAAAAATTAGAAAGGGATAGGAATGACTTAATAGAACAAACTAAAGAATTGAAAGACAAGATCGAAAATGCAAATAAAGGTACATCACATTCAGATGATTGGAATAAACACGATTATAACAATCAACAACACTCCAGAGGTCATACATCACTGAACACACCTAAAGATAGAACTTTTAACACATATGGGAATAGAAATATATACAATGGTAAGCCAGAGAACTCTTATGATATACAATATCCTGAATATTATCAGTCCAATACCAATTGGAGGGATCGTTCCAATTATGGATATAAAGCTCCTTTTCAACAACATCACAGTAACTATAAACATCAAAATAGAACATATCAAGAACATTCTGATTACGGCAACAGAATGCCCCAGAATTATAGAAACACATATAGAAATGATTATAGGCCACACTACTATGACAATAGGAATCGTAATAACTCCAACTATTGGCAAAATCCAATACAACCAAGAAATCAATATTATGACCCAAATAACGAATACTATGACAATAGGAGAAATAGATCGAGGAAGGATAGTTGGCATCTAGATACCAACAATAGATTTTCAGCTTTAGATAATGAATGTGAAATTGGAACAATTAATAACGGAAAAGATTTTTTAGGACACAGCCCTCCGAGGGAGGGCACCTCAAAGAGTCTTACAGCTCTAGAGAAGAGAGAGAGAACATACACCCCATTAAACATAAAAAAAAGACAACTAGAGGACAAAGAGGAGGAAAGAATAGAAGGAGAGGCAAAGAGAGTGAGATAATAACTGAGAATACAGGCATTTTCAATCTGAGCAATAAAGAATTAGATAATGACGAAAAAAGGATATTGTCATTAGGTTTATCTTTTGCCCCTACCACAAATTTGAACAAATTCAACACCCACATTCATATAAAACAATTCACCAGAAAGTTAACGTTGAAACGTTATTTTTTGAAAAATCCCATAGAAAGACAGGTAAATCCATCAAAATTTCCAAAAAATATAATAGCTAATGATGGTAAGAGAATCTATACTAATCTCAAACCGACTTCCAAATTTTACCCTTCATATGCTAAAGGGTCCAATATAGAAACCTTTGAAAAAATGGTCCTACAAGATCTGAAAGACTTTAATCCCAAGAAATCGAAACCTAACTTCAACCTATCAAAAAAAGACAAAGAGATCATAGACAAACTACAAAAAAACAAAGATGTGATCATAAAGCCAGCTGATAAGGGTGGGGGGGTTGTCATTATGAATAGAACAAATTATATCGCAGAAGCAAATAGAATATTGAATGATCCTAAGACGTACAAAACATTAGAATTAAATCCGATTAAAAAAATCAAAAAAAGCTTACTCTGTATATTGGAGGAAGGAAAAGATGGGGGCATTATTAACGATAATGAATTTAATTATCTATATCCTGAGTTTCCCAGAACCCCCATCTTTTACTTTCTCCCGAAAATTCACAAAGATCTTATTAACCCTCCGGGGAGACCCATCATATCTGGAATAGGTTCTATAACATCTAACCTTTCCAGATATGTGGATATTTTTCTTCAGAAATATGTGAAAAATTTAAAAACCTATCTTAAAGACTCTACTCAAGTATTACAATTAATAGAAAAAATTAAATGGGAAGACAATTATATACTTGCTACTAGCTATGTTACATCCCTTTACACAATTATTGACCATGAACAGGGCCTTAAGGCCATTGAAAATAACCTTGAATTAGACAAAGACATAGATATACATCTTAGACAGTTTATTTTAAAGGGAATAAAATTTATATTAGAAAACAATTATTTTGAGTTCAATGGAAAATATTATCTTCAACTAGAGGGTACCGCGATGGGCACGAGGTTCGCGCCAAGTTATGCCAATATATTCATGGGAGACTGGGAGGATAATTTCCTTAGGTCACATGAATTTGGTGCGGACCTCGTGCTCTTCAAGAGGTATATAGACGATATACTAATTATATGGAAAGGTTCTGAGGAAAATCTAAAATTGTTCTTTCAAGCAATGAATAATAATGATAAAAATCTCCATTTCACTTATCACTACAGTAGCACTTCCATCTCCTTTCTGGATTTAGAAATATTTGCAGATGAAAGTAGTCTAGCTACCAGAACGTACTTCAAACAAGTAGATTGTAATGGGTACGTCCACAAAAAGAGTTGCCACCATGAAAGATGGAAAGGTAATATACCTATAGGCCAGTACCTTAGAATTAAGAAAAATTGTTCAAGGCTTATAGATTTTGAAACCCAAGTAAATGTTCTCCAACAAAGATTCCATGAAAGAGGTTACAGTGAACTAGAACTAGAAGGAGCCATGACTAGAGCTAAGACTACTGAACGAAGTTCTCTCTTACAATATAAAGAGAAAAGTACATTGGACATAAGAGATAATAAAAATGAATATGATGTAGCGCTAATAACTAACTACAACGATGACCACCAAGCATTACGGAAAATCATTACAAAACACTGGCATATAGTCAAAAAAGATCCCTTGATAGGA
The DNA here is from genome assembly GCF_027579735.1 of Bombina bombina. Taxonomy (NCBI): domain Eukaryota; kingdom Metazoa; phylum Chordata; class Amphibia; order Anura; family Bombinatoridae; genus Bombina; species Bombina bombina. Next base: position 942,737,848 of record NC_069504.1, on the reverse strand, counting down.
GACCTCTTAGCATATAAACCGAAAATCATCTTCAGGAAAGCTAGGAATTTAAAACAAATTCTTGCTCCCAGTGTTTTACAAAAAGAAAACACCACTATGGTAGACCAAGATCTTAGAGGGAATAATTTGAAAGGTTTTTTCCCCTGTATTTCCTGCAGGGCCTGTAAATATAGTAGCAAAATTAGTTCTATCCAGATAACAGGCACAAATGAAAATTTCAAAATTAAAGACACAATAATATGTTCAAATAAAGGCATTATATATCTTTTAAAATGTTCATGTGATCTGTTTTACATTGGAGAAACAACTAGACTTCTACGTGACAGGATCAGAGAGCATCTCTGTAATATTGAAAAGGGTAATTTAGACACTCATTTATACAAACACTTCAGAGAGATACATAAAAATAAATTAGAGCACTTAAAATTCTGGGGAATATGTAAGGTCAGAGGTGACTGGAGAGGGGGTAATTTTGAAAGTAAGCTACTGAAAAAAGAAGCTGAACTAATCTATAAATTCGATACCCTCTTCCCCCGAGGCCTAAACTCCGAAATAGACCTGTCCCCTTTTCTAGGAGTCAAAATCTAATTTTTAAAAAATTTAATTAACTCTTACTGTCTTTTAAATAGAGAAATATAAGGTGAACTATTTTAAACTCCTTTATAAAAAAAAAAAAAAAAAAAAAAATTCTTTTACCTTAGTTTAATGATACATTGAATAATGACTATAAGTCAATATATTAAAATTTTAAACTAATTTAAATGTAACACAAAAGATATTAAACATTTTTTAGATTTTCATGACAATATCCTTAGAAGATTGTTAGGAATACATCAGTCCACGATCCCACCCTGCCTATGAGATTAGACTGATTTATTTAAGACTTCCTTTTTTATCTAGTGCTGAATAAAAATGAAATAAAATTAAAAGCAATATTTTACATCCTCATTATTTTCTAATTTTATTTTTTATATATTTCCAATTTTTATAATTAGGATTTATCAGATAATGAATTTTTAGAATTAATGAATTTTATAACCTCTATTTTATTTTTTCTACTGTTAGTCTGATTCGACATACCATACAAATCAAATTAAAAATTCTTTTGTCCAATATGGAATACCACCTCTGGTTTTATCACCTTTATTTTCTCTTTATAAGCTGTTTTGTTCATGTTGAGCGTAAAAAAACTCTTTATTTAACAAAAACACACCATCACAAGACTCAACACTTATTCTTGGAAAGCAAACATGATCGTCTGGTCTAAACTAAATATACCACCTTAAATAAAACTATTAAGAATTTGGATCAAATTCCACCTTTTATTGGAAAAGCGTCACACCAATCAGCACACTCCGATGAATATTTAAACTCTGTCCCGGGAACATACCGGCATCTTGAAAAAGCCCTGCTAACGGGTGAAACGCGTAGACTGATTTCCAGTTGTTCCCTGCAAAGGACTCTACTTTATCTCTTATCTAGGTACCTAGTCAAGAATTTCTAACCCGCGCGTGATTCACGCTAAGTGCGGACCTGCGGATCTCAGAAATTGGAGTGACAAGCTGTTTCCATACATGCTGACCGGGTTCAGCTCCAGCAAGTGACAAGAGCAAAATAACAGTGGAGGATACCGCTTACCTGGACATACATCTGACAGTGTGAGTCTAAAAAATCGTAATAATCCTCTTTACTCTAAGGTGTGTATTTTGACTGTTTGAACCACATCACAAAGAGTCTCACAAGGAATAAGAACACAATTTCTCTATGTTATAACCATATGATGGACAGTAATACGTTTTTTCCTTGATCAGCCTATATAAGGAACATTGTTTCAAAAGTGCAGCTACTCACTTAAGTGTAGCCAATCTCACTGGATTAATAACGCTCATTGAACTTATGAACATATTTTACTAGTTCAAGTACATATTTTTATCTTTTTAAAGGTGGTAATCCAGTCTATTTTTACTTTTTATTTTTATTTTCTTAAGGGAGACGTCCCTTTTTCTTAACATTGTTATATGAACTGTATTTATAATTGTGAAGTAAAGTTATTAATTTGCACTTTGTTGTTTTTAATACTTTTGACTAAGTGTGGTGGGATCTTAGCTTTAGCGCCCTCTTATTCTATCTAATTTGTTTTAATTTTTAGAGACAGGATAGTTAAACCTTGTGATTATGATGATCTGTATAGTTGAATAGTGCCCTCTAGCAGGTGTCTCCACCGCTTAAAAGCACACTTAATACTAAACAGTTCATGATCTTCCACATAATAATATTCTTAAGTAGGTATCAAATGATGAGAAAAGAAGGAAACTGGATGCATCTGATCTTTAGAATCCATTATTTGAGACACAACAGCACCAATAGCTATTTTAGCTGCAGCCATATCCATCTCGGTGTGCGGTTCACATATTTCTCCCATAGAAGTCAATAGATAAAAAAAAACTAACACCCTAGTCGTGCGCAGATTCTCATGTGTGCTAACCCAACATGAAAATATGAATATTACACATTCCAATGTTCTTCACATAGAACAATATGTTCTATATTATAGTATTAAACATTATATATATATATATATATATATATATAGATAGATATAAATATATATATATATATATATATATATATATATATATATATATATATATATATATATATATATATATATACATGTTTTTTTGGTTCAATATATATTTATACTTATATACACACTCACCAGACACTTTATTAGGTACACCTTGCTAGTATCGGGTTGGACCCCCTTTTGCCTTCAGAACTGCCTTAATTCTTCATGGAATAGTTTCAACAAGGTCAGAGATTTTGGTCTATATTGACATGATAGCATCACGCATTTGCTACAGATTTGTTGGCTGCACATCCATGATGCAAATCTCCCATTTCACTACATCGCAAAGGTGCTCTATTGAATTGTTGTGGGGGCCATTGGAGTACAGTGAACTCATTGTCATGTTTAAGAAACCAGTTTGAGATGATTTGAGCTTTGTGACATGATGATTATCCTGCTGGAAGTAGCCATCAGAAGATGGGTACACTGTAGTCATAAAGGGATGGACATGGTCAGCAACAATACTCAGGTAGGCTGTGGCATTTAAACAATTCTCAATTGGTAATAAGGGGCCTAAAGTGTGCCAAGAAAATATCCCCCACACCATTACACCACCACCAGCCTGAACCATTGATACAAGGCAAAATGGATCATGCTTTCATGATGTTTACGCCAAATTCTGACCTTACCATCTGAATGTTGCAGCTGAAATTGAGACTCATCAGACCAGGCAACATTTTTCCAATCTTCTATTGTCCAGTTTTGGTGAGCCTGTGCGAATTGTAGCCTCAGTTTCCTGTACTTAGCTGACATAAGTGGCATCCAGTGTGGTCTTCTGCTGCTTCAAGGTTCGGCATGTTGTGCGTTCAGAGATGGTATTCTGCATACCTTGGTTGTTAAGAGTGGGGGTTTTTTTAGCTAATGTTGCCTTTCTATCATCTCAAACCAGTCTGCTCATTTTCCTCTAAACTCTGAAATCAACAAGGTATTGTCATCCACACACCTGCCGCTCACTGGATATTTTCTCTTTTTTTCGGATCATTCTCTGTAAACCCTAGGTTGTTCATTAAAATCCCAGTAGATCAGAATTTTTTTAAATACTCAGACCAGCCCATCTGGCACCAACAACCATGCCACGTTCACATAAATCCCCTTTTTTCTCCATTCTCATGCTCGGTTTGAACTTCAGCAAGTCATCTTCACCACATCTAGATGCCTAAATGCATTGAGTTGCTACCATGTGATTGGCTGATTAGCAATTTGAATATAATTCAATCCTTCCCTCCACAAAATAATACAAGAGGGGCAGAGCTGGCCCAAGAAGAACATGGCCACAAGTATGTGAAGCGCCACTATTATCCACGCTGATGCATAGACTAGAAGAGGGGTAAAATAGCCCAATCATTTTCAAAAGGCAGCGTAAAATGCCCTGAATACAAGAGATAGCTGGGGAGATGCAAACGTCCTGGTAGGCAGTGAAATAAGCCGGCAGCTGAATGACCGCAATCGAGTCCTAGCAGAAGTGGACCATGTTACCTGCAATACAAACAGGCTGAAGATGGCGATAGTCAGATGCTTACACTGTGGGAGAAAAAAACCCAGACCAGGAGACCCGTAAGGCCGTAAGCAGCCTGAAAGTAGCGATAAGGGAAAAGTACCACACTGCGATATATTACACAAAAGGGGTGACCAACAAAGATAAAATTACAGTTACATGCAATTAATGACCAGTAGATTGCCTGCGCAACAGTGATTTCCAGACTTAATGCAGAGGTGACATCATTATAGAAATAGCCACCAACAACCAAAAATCAACGCTTGAAGGTTTCACACGGTTTTAATACAGGAGTACACTGACTGAAAGTTTGGATACCATAGGCATCGCTACAGGGGGACAACTGAGGCAGTTGCCCCCTTGCATATTTCTTGCCCCCCCTGTATGCCCCCCTACTGAGCCATAAAGTTTGCACATTGTTTAGAAATTGCTGATTATGTGCTGCCTGAAAGGAAGGAGTTGCAGCAGCAGTGTGAGAGGTGGGATGGAAGTAAGGAAGGTTTGTGCAGGCAGGTTTTTTTGGGGGTAATTTTTATTTCTTTGAAAAAACTGTATTTGGGCAGTGCAGCAAAGCGTGTAACCAGGGGCAAGCTGGAGTCAGTTTATATTGTAAATTTTCAACATTAGCTACCCTATTAATGCCTTCTCGACTAAAACCCTCCAATGACCGGCCCACACCCTTCATGCATGAGTGGCGTCACCTACTCCAGACCGTGTTAAATCAGGTGGGTGGGTTTCAGAGCAGTGGGGGACAGTCACAGGCTGTATAATATTTATTTATTCTTTGTGTTATTATTTCAAACTGGCCATCACCTGCATATGCTCGGTGGCACTCACTACATTGTGTGCAATGCATCAAATGGGTTTTTAGCAAGTAAAAGGGCAGATTTGGGATGTGCAGTGTTAGAGGTGGATCATTGCGCTTATGAAGAAGGATTGCCCAACATTTTATTGCACGCTATCAGGTGTATACAACCTTTTCTTTGAATAACATGCACACCTATTACGCTGACAGATCCAGAGGTTGCTACATCACGGACCGGGTCAGGTGTCCCTTAATATGGTAAACGCCCCCTATCCACTGTAGTAATTACTTTCACTAGGCTAGATTACGAGTTTTGCGGTATGAATGAAAAAGCAGCGCTAAGGCTCTTTTTCACTACCGCTGGTATTACGAGTTTTGCAGGTATAGCTGTAATGCACACTTTTTTGACCGTAACGCAACGTAATTACCGCAGCTTTCAAAAAGTCCTTTTTCAATGGGACTTCCATAGCGCCGGTATTACGAGTTTGCCTGGGAGGCCAAAAAGTGAGCGGTACAGCCTATACCGCCAAGATCCATATCATAAACTGAAAGTCAGTAGTTATGGGTTTTACGCTACAAAGCTGTAGCATAAAACTCATAACTAAAGTGCTAAAAAGTACATATAGGTGCGGCGTTCCTAGCAGCGTCTGCGGACTCAGCGAGACAACCGGAAGTGACGCCGGTATCAGTATAGTCCTTCCATAGAGAGCCAACGGAGTGCCGTAGCAGTGGCGAAACCCAGCCACTTTGTAGATACAGGAAAAAGAAAAAGATGCAGGCACTGCTGTGGGTAACTTAAAAACGATAAGTCTTTATTTGAAAAAGCCATAAAAAATAAACAGCTACAATCGCTGTACAGGCAAGGGCAAAAGGTACAAAAAGCGACATTGTCTGACTAGTTTCGAGTGCAGACTGCACTCTTATTCATAGACTCTATGAATAAGAGTGCAGTCTGCACTCGAAACTAGTCAGACAATTTTCTGTCTATTTTTCGACCCTGCCTTGCCTCTGTCGCTTTTTGTACCTTTTGCCCTTGCCTGTACAGCGATTGTAGCTGTTTATTTTTTATGGCTTTTTCAAATAAAGACTTATCGTTTTTAAGTTACCCACAGCAGTGCCTGCATCTTTTTCTTTTTCCTGCTAAAAAGTACACTAACACCCATAAACTACCTATTAACCCCTAAACCGAGGCCCTCCCACATCGCAAACACTAAAATAAAATTATTAACCCCTAATCTGCCGCTCCGGACATCGCTGCCACTATAATAAACATATTAACCCCTAAACCACCGCACTCCCGCATCACAAACACTAGTTAAATATTATTAACCTCTAATCTGCCACCCCTAACATCGCCACCACCTACCTACATTTATTAACCCATAATCTGCAGCCCCCAACGTCGCCGCCACTATACTAAATGTATTAACCCCTAAACCTAAATCTAACCCTAACACCCCCTAACTTAAATATAATTAAAATAAATCTAAATAAAACCTACTATCATTACCTAAATAATTCCTATTTAAAACTAAATACTTACCTGTAAAATAAACCCTAAGCTAGCTACAATATAACTAATAGTTACATTGTATCTATCTTAGGGTTTATTTTTATTTTACAGGCAAGTTTGTATTTATTTTAACTAGGTAGACTTGTTAGTAAATAGTTATTAACTATTTACTAGCTACCTAGCTAAAATAAATACAAATTTACCTTTAAAATAAAACCTAACCTGCATTACACTAACACCTAACCATACACTACAATTAAATCAATTACATTAATTAAATACAATTACCTAAATTTAAAAAAAAAAACACTAAATTGCACAAAATAAAAAAGGAATTATCAGATATTTAAGCTAATTACACCTAATCTAATAGCCCTATCAAAATAAACCCCCCCCCCCCAAATAAAAAAACCCTAGCCTAAACTAAACTACCAATAGCCCTTAAAAGGGCCTTTTGCGTGGAAATGCCCCAAATAAATGTACCTATAAAAAAAAAATACAAATAAACCCCAAACAGAAAAACCCATCACCCACACAACCAACCCCCCAAATAAAATCCTAACTAAAAAAACCTAAGCTCCCCATTGCCCTGAAAAGGGCATTTAGCCAGCAGAAGTCCTCAACGAAGCGGCAGAAGTCTTCATCCAACTGGGCAGAAGTCTTTATTCAGACGGCATCTTCTACAGGGAGTGCAGAATTATTAGGCAAATGAGTATTTTGACCACATCATCCTCTTTATGCATGTTGTCTTACTCCAAGCTGTATAGGCTCGAAAGCCTACTACCAATTAAGCATATTAGGTGATGTGCATCTCTGTAATGAGAAGGGGTGTGGTCTAATGACATCAACACCCTATATCAGGTGTGCATAATTATTAGGCAACTTCCTTTCCTTTGGCAAAATGGGTCAAAAGAAGAGATATCTTGCAGAGGGATGCAGCACTCTTAAAATTGCAAAGCTTCTGAAGCGTGATCATCGAACAATCAAGCGTTTCATTCAAAATAGTCAACAGGGTCGCAAGAAGCGTGTGGAAAAACCAAGGCACAAAATAACTGCCCATGAACTGAGAAAAGTCAAGCGTGCAGCTGCCAAGATGCCACTTGCCACCAGTTTGGCCATATTTCAGAGCTGCAACATCACAGGAGTGCCCAAAAGCACAAGGTGTGCAATACTCAAAGACATGGCCAAGGTAAGAAAGGCTGAAAGACGACCACCACTGAACAAGACACACAAGCTGAAACGTCAAGACTGGGCCAAGAAATATCTCAAGACTGATTTTTCTAAGGTTTTATGGACTGATGAAATGAGAGTGAGTCTTGATGGGCCAGATGGATGGGCCCGTGGCTGGATTGGTAAAGGGCAGAGAGCTCCAGTCCGACTCAGACGCCAGCAAGCTGGTGGTGGAGTACTGGTTTGGGCTGGTATCATCAAAGATGAGCTTGTGGGGCCTTTTCGGGTTGAGGATGGAGTCAAGCTCAACTCCCAGTCCTACTGCCAGTTTCTGGAAGACACCTTCTTCAAGCAGTGGTACAGGAAGAAGTCTGCATCCTTCAAGAAAAACATGATTTTCATGCAGGACAATGCTCCATCACACACGTCCAAGTACTCCACAGCGTGGCTGGCAAGAAAGGGTATAAAAGAAGAAAATCTAATGACATGGCCTCCTTGTTCACCTGATCTGAACCCCATTGAGAACCTGTGGTCCATCATCAAATGTGAGATTTACAAGGAGGGAAAACAGTACACCTCTCTGAACAGTGTCTGGGAGGCTGTGGTTGCTGCTGCACGCAATGTTGATGGTGAACAGATCAAAACACTGACAGAATCCATGGATGGCAGGCTTTTGAGTGCCCTTGCAAAGAAAGGTGGCTATATTGGTCACTGATTTGTTTTTGTTTTGTTTTTGAATGTCAGAAATGTATATTTGTGAATGTTGAGATGTTATATTGGTTTCACTGGTAAAAATAAATAATTGAAATGGGTATATATTTGTTTTTTGTTAAGTTGCCTAATAATTATGCACAGAAATAGTCACCTACACACACAGATATCCCCCTAAAATAGCTAAAACTAAAAACTACTTCCAAAAATATTCAGCTTTGATATTAATGAGTTTTTTGGGTTCATTGAGAACATGGTTGTTGTTCAATAATAAAATTAATCCTCAAAAATACAATTTGCCTAATAATTCTGCACTCCCTGTATATTCATCTATGCGGCGCAGAGCAGCTCCATCTTCAAGACATCCGGCACAGAGCATCCTCTTCAATCGATGTCTTTTTGCAGAATAAAGGTTCCTTAAAATTACGTCATCCAAGATGGCGTCCCTTGAATTCCGATTGGCTGATAGAGTTCTATCAGCCAATCGGAATTAAAGGTGAAAATATCCTATTGGCTGATGCAATCAGCCAATAGGATTGATCTTCAATTCTATTGGCTGATCCAATCAGCCAAAAACATTGAGCTTGCATTCTATTGGCTGTTCCAATCAGCCAATAGAATGCAAGCTCAATCCTATTGGCTGATTGGATCAGCCAATAGGATTGAAGCTCAATCCTATTGGCTGATTGCATCAGCCAATAGGATTTTTTCACCTTTAATTCCGATTGGCTGATAGAATTCTATCATCCAATCGAAATTCAAGGGACGTCATCTTGGATGACATCATTTAAAGGAACCTTCATTCTTCAAGAAGACGTCGATTGAAGAGGATGCTCCGCGCCGGATGTCTTGTAGATGGAGCCGCTCCGCGCCGGATGGAAGAAAATAGAAGATGCCATCTGGATGAAGACTTTTGTCGGTTTGGATGAAGACTTTGGCCGCTTGGATGAAGACTTCTGCCGGCTTCGATGAGGACTTCTCCCGCTTCATTGAGGATGGATGTCCGGTCTTCAAAAACTGTAAGTGGATCTTCAGGGATTAGTGTTAGGCTTTTTTAAGGGTTTATTGGGTGGGTTTTATTTTTAGATTAGGGGTTTGGGCACTTGAAAAAGAACTAAATGACCTTTAAAGGGCAATGCCCATCCAAATGCCCTTTTCAGGGCAATGGGGAGCTTAGGTTTTTTAGTTAGGATTTTATTTGGGGGGTTGGTTGTGTGAGTGGTGGGTTTTACTGTTGGTGGGTTGTTTTCGCCCCGCAAAAAGGCCCTTTTAAGGGCAATAGGTAGTTTAGTTTAGGCTAGGGTTTTTTATTTTGTGGGGGCTTTTTTATTTTGATAGGGCTATTAGATTATTTGTAATTAGTTTAAATATCTGATAATTTATTTTTTATTTTGTGTAATTTAGTGGGGTTTTATTTTGTAATTTAGTTAATTGTATTTATTTTATGTAATTTATTTAATTGTAGTGTAAGGTTAGGTGTTAGTGAAGCTCAGGTTAGGTTTTATTTTATAGGTAAATTTGTATTTATTTTAGCTAGGTAGTTAGTAAATAGTAAATAACTATTTAGTAACTATTCTACCTAGTTAAAATAAATACAAACTTGCCTGTGAAATAAAAATAAAACCTAAGATAGATACAATGTAACTATTAGTTATATTGTAGCTAGCCTAGGGTTTATTTTAAAGGTAAGTATTTATTTTTAAATAGGATTTAGTTAGTTATTAATAATAGGTTTTATTTAGATTTATTTTAATTAAATTTAAGTTAGGGGGTGTTAGGGTTAGGTGTTAATAACATTAGTATAGTGGTGGCGACATTGGGGGTGGCAGATTAGGGGTTAATAAATGTAATGTAGGTGGTGGCGACATTGGGGGCAGCAGATTAGGGGTTAATAAGTGTAATATAGGTGTCGGCGATGTCGGGAAGACTAAGGTGTGGTAGCCAAGCGCTAAGACAATCCCTTAAGCTGAATACAAATAAAAGGGTCTAACCAACCCCCAAGGGAAAGAACTAGTAATAAAGGAATATGTACAGTGCCAATACAGGCTAGGGGATAAATATAAACACTAAAAGATGAGATGTATACCTGCTAAGGCTAAAAAAGGATTTATTGTATTGGTACCAATAGATGTATACCTGCTTAGGCTAAAAAAGGATTTATTACAAATAAAATAGTATTGATAACAAATGAATAAAATTAATGAATAAAAACAATGGTAAGGTAGAGTCTCTCTGAAAAACTCACAATGTGCAAATGACAATTGGATCCAAGGGTGTGAGAAAACTAAAATGATGATATTGTGAAATCCACGTGTGGGTGTGGATACACAAATAAGAACAAGTGTTTATGCAACATAAATGTGCAACATAATCTGGGCATAAATGTGCAAATGTTTTAACAGCATAAGTGAGCGGCCAAGTGTGAGAATAAAATTGTGAACACTGTGTGTAAAATAATCAATTTAGTTAAAAAAGTTACCAAGATCAGAGAAGATGTAATTACAAAGAAAACTAAAAAGCTAAAGAGAGAGCTTGATAAAAAAGCAAATGAGAGTCATGATAATGAAACAACTGAGATAACAAATTTTAAATCCACTGAGAACAATACGGGGGGTGACATACCACAGCAAATAAATATCAGGGCGTCTGGAGACCAATCACAAGGGGCATACCAGAAAACACAACAAACTATATATAACAGACCTAAAATACAATACCCAAGACCCCACATGAACAGACACCAAAGAGACAGGTTACATAGAGAACACAGCCCTGCCAGACGCGAATGGAATGATGCTGATAATTATCATGATAACTATCAGGATCCATATAACTATAGAAGGGATGATAAACATCATTGGGAGTCACGACACTATAGACCAGAACCCCACCATAGACAATATGGCAGTCCCCTAAAATCATGGGAACAGGCTCCTCAGCAGAGGTCCTATGGGAACAACTACAGAAACAAAGAGAACTATGGTAATGAAAATTATCCACGATGGAATCACAGAAGAGGGGCTCAGAGACATCACTATAGAGAAGACAAAGGAAATTACTCTCAAACTCATTACTACAGAGAAGAACAGAACAATTACCATCACACTCCAAGACAAAGATACATATACCAGGACAACACCGGGACACAAAGGAGGGACACAATATATGGAGACCAAGGAAGAAGACCATATGAACCACATGATAAAGTAGGATCCAACAAGCCCGATACAAATGTCAGACACGGAGAACAATCTAATAGAGAGAAATCAGATGTGGACATCAACTTGGGCACTTCTTTGAATCAGATTGCCTCATCGTCACATTTTTTAAAGATGAATCCACCAACAGTAAAGGACAAAATAACACAATAACGGATGAAATAGGAGGAAGAATAACACAGAGAAGGAAAACTAGGGGCAAACGTGGCGGCACTAAACTAAAGAAAAAGACTAATGTAACAAATACAAGTATACAAACAGATACAGAGGTTGATGATAAGGATGTGATCGAGACACCTACATCATCCAATTCGGAGAATAAAATGAACGATTCTGCTGACAGGATCACCGGGGATGGAATCTTTAATCTCAGTTCCTATGACATTAAAAAAGAAGAGAGGGAAGTCTTGAAATATGGTCTCTCCTTTGCTCCGGCAAGAAGTCTGGACAAATTTCAAACGTTCACTAATACTAAAGACTTCATAAGGAAATTGACCCTAAAGAGATACTTCTTAAGATCCCCTCTGGAAACAATGGTCCCTAAGAGTTACACCACAGCAGATGTTCAAGACCCATACATACATATGGGTCTTAAACCAAAGTCCAGCTTCTACCCAATCTATGCCAAAGGAAACGCCATTGAGGCTTTGTTTGAAAAACGCACATTGTGAGTTTTTCAGAGAGACTCTACCTTACCATTGTTTTTATTCATTAATTTTATTCATTTGTTATCAATACTATTTTATTTGTAATAAATCCTTTTTTAGCCTAAGCAGGTATACATCTATTGGTACCAATACAATAAATCCTTTTTTAGCCTTAGCAGGTATACATCTCATCTTTTAGTGTTTATATTTATCCCCTAGCCTGTATTGGCGCTGTACATATTCCTTTATTACTAGTCGGCGATGTCGGGGGCAGCAGATTAGGGGTGTTTAGACTCAGGGTTCATATTAGGGTGTTAGGTGTAAACATAAATTTAGTTTCCCCATAGGAATCAATGGGGCTACGTTACAGAACTTTACGCTCCTTTATTGCAGGTGTTAGGCTTTTTTTCAGCCGGCTCTCCCCATTGATGTCTATGGGGAAATGGAGCATGAGCACGTAAAGCCAGCTCACCGCAGCTTTCAGCAGCGCTGGTATTGGAGTGCGGTATGGAGCTCAATTTGCTCTACGCTCACTTTTTGCCTGTTAACGCCGGGTTTTTGAAAACCTGTAATATCAGCGCTGCAGGTAAGTGAACAGTGACAATAACTTGCAAGTTAGTACTGCACTCCTCATAACGCAAAACTCGTAATCTAGCCGTCTGTTTGTGTTATTCTGTAGTTATTACTAGACAACTCTGTTCATTTTGATTTTTATCCTGACTGCCTCTGATACCATGACCACCACATTGAATCTGTAGAGCATTTTGATATGCAGGTACGTTGCCCATGCTTTTTATTTTACATATACATAGGGAGCGTGGTTTATTATTTTTCTATGCACAACGGTTATTATTCTCTTTCAGTGTTTGGTGCATTATTTTATTCTTACATAATTTTGAGTGTTTATGTAATGTATGTATGTGTGTGTGTTTGTATGAGTGTTATGGTTGCAGGAGTGTACTGTTTATGTGTTTGCCTGGTAGGGACTTTATTACTTCATGTTTTTTGTTGATTTTGTATTTGCACTAATGATTCAGAGCTGTGTCCTTACACTTGAATTTCACATGGTTAGGTTACTGAATACTGAGTGTCTCCTCTAAAAATCTACTTTTGTCCATCCATATTGCTAAAAAATACACCTGCACAGTATATATATATATATATATATATATATATATATATATATATATATATATATATATATATATATATATATATATATATATATATATATATATATATATATATATACAGGTATATATACATGTGTATGTATATATATATATATATATATATATATATATATATATATATATATATATATATATACAGGTATATATACATGTGTATGTATGTGTATATATATATATATATATATACATGTGTATGTATATATATATATATATATATATATATATATATATATATATATATATATATATATATATATATATATATATATATATATGTGTGTGTGTGTGTGTGTGTGTGTTTCACAGCAAGCCCTGGTGAACATTTACTTTAAAAAAGCTTTTAAAAACCTGGGGGGGGGCAGCAAGATTTTGAGTTCCTAGGGCAGCACAAAACCTAAATACATCACTGGTGGCTACACATATATTCCACTTGTCATTGGTTCATCCAATGTTTACAGCTAGCTCACAGTAGATCATTATCACTCCTTTGAAAAAGGAAAAATAGAAGTACATTGGAAAGCTGTTTAAAAAAATATATGCTCTATCTGGATCATTAAAGAAAAATATTGGGTCCCTTTAAAAGGACACTTACACAGCTTATACAGAGTGGTTCAGAAACCTGTGTCTGGCTACCATTTTTTTTTTTCTTTAATTTTTTAATAAAGCTTTGCCAGATGATGACCATGATAAATTAAAAAATCTTACATGGCACAGTGCAGAGGTTTAGTAGGTATATATATATATATATATATATATATATATATATATATATATATATATATATATATATATATATATATATATATAAAAGCAAAAGTTCAAAAGGTATATGCACTCTCACCACCGTCCTGCAACTGCGAGGGTGCTCTTAAGAAGTATAAACAAAAATAGTGGAGTGAAGCACTCACTGGGCTGGGCCTCCTAACAACCAACCTAACCATTGTCAAAAGAAGGGACGTTTGAGGTCCCGATACATCACAAATAAAAATTTTAACACAGATATTCGAAGTCCAGTGAGTGCTTCACTCCACTATTTTTGTATATATATACTATATATATATATTATAAGCCAGGTTGAACGCTACTCCATTGGCACAAGATGGCTGCAAAGAAGCAGACTGGAGCTGAAAAATCATTGAGGCTCACAATACCAGGATGGGGAAAATGTAACTCTTTCTTTAAATCATTTGACAGTGCAAGGTCCGCGTCAATAAATGCACCAATGTTTGAAACCTCTGAAAATTTGGAGACTGCAGAAGACCCCATTCTAATTACTAGAGCAGCTCACTGCCTACCAAAAATGACCTTAGCAATTTCATGACCCGGGTCAGTAAAGTGATAAAGATGGTTTGGCTGAAGTCAAAAGGGACATTAACGCTTTAGGTCACAGAGTACTTCAATTGTAAGAACAAGCCGAAGAATCAGCCAAATCCTCGATGAAATGGCTCTAGCGCTGCAACAACAGAACACAACAATACTAATAAATAATAATAATAGGGGATGCCGGCAAAACTTGAGAATCAGGGGGGGTCCCTGAGAAGATCCTCCCACTTCAAATACCATCCTACTTGCAGAACCTATTCAAATACTTGCTAGACCTAGGCAAGGACGTCAGTATACCCCTAGATAGAGCACATAGAGCTCTGAGAGCTAGACCTTCACCATCAGCACCCCCCTAGAGACATTGTTTTGTGCTGCCACAAATTCACAGACAAAGAAAATATTGCAAGCAGCAAGGAAAAAGTTTCCTATCGTGTTCAGTGAAGATTCACTGCAGGTTTATGCAGACCTCAGTCCATTAACACTGGCAAAGCGAAAAGAAGCGAGGTACCTTACTCTTCACCTGTCAGAATTAGAGATCCCCTATAGATGGGGTTTCCCATTTGCCATTAAAGTTATGAAAGATGATACATGTTTTACATATAAGGATCCAGAGGATTTGAAACAATTCTGAAGACATCCCACAGCTATCACTTCCTTCAATAAGAGACCTTACCACTGGCAAACCTGCTCAGAAGAATCTTCCAACGAGAACCCAACACTCTGAATGGGCAACAGTGTCGAAAAGAAGACAAAACACAGCAGCCACAGCTCATACCCCGACCAGATCAAACACAGACCCCCCATTAGAATCTGCTTAAAAGTTTGCACAAGAAGGCAACCTGAAAAAGACTGGCACCAAGGATGGTATGTAATAACTATAGACTCCTGGTGTCCACCTACTTAAGTGACTTTTATTCCACAAGGCATCCCAGCTACTAGTCTTCCTTTCTGGTTTTAAGACACAGCATCAGTAGTGTTGTGGCACATTCATTGCTTGACACCTCCTCCCTTTATCATTGGTAGTACCCACCCCTTTATGATTGCTTACCACAAGTTGCACTGTTCAAAAACTCACTGTTTGATATTTTGTTTACATTTTTTGAATGTTTGTTTTGTTATTATTGATGTTGTTATGCTCGCTTGCTCTGGCTCAACAAAGAAGAGTCTAAAATGTCTTTCCCTCGCTTATATTTGTCACTGTCCTTTTCCATCTGGCCTGAAAAAGGCCCTACAGACCAACTACCCCGAAGAATACAATGGGTAAGATTACATAATGCAAATTACACACTTCCTCCCTCACACAAAAATGACTAGCCCATCAATTACTATTGTGTTTCAGAATGCTAAAGGCCTCAATTCACCCACAAAAAGATCAGTAGCTCTCTGCAGTCTAGCTAAACATAAAGACTCAATCATATTCCTTCAGGAAACTCATTTTGTGAATGACGCAGAACCAAAATTTATTTCCAGGGATTTCACAATAGGCTTTTATAACTCCAATAAGGTTAAGAAAAATGGAGTGTGCACCCTTTTTCACAAACATATCCACTTTCACCTATACAACAAAGTGACAGACAATGAAGGCAGAATATTGATTTTAACAGGGCTCTTGTTTCATAGACTGGTGACTCTAGTTAATGTATATGCCCCCAACAGCAATAGGCAGAAATTCTTCCAACATCTACAAAAGTTAGTATCAGAACACAAAATAGGAACACTTATTCTGGGGGGAGATTTGAATGTCACTTCAGATCCGATTTTGGATGCCTCTTCAGGTATCACAACATCACAAACCAGACCACCTAACGCTGTACTTAAGTGCCTAGAGCATTTAGGTCTGATAGACACTTGGAGGGTTCGGCAGCCGACGCAGCGCAACTATACTTTCTTCTCCCACCCTTGGTCAGTATATACTCGAATCGATTATGTTTTGATTGACAGAAATGATCTTTCTATACTCATAAGATTCAGACATACAACCAACTCCCTGGTCTGACCATTCCATGACAAATATTCAAATACAATTGCCAAATCATCTAATTACCCAATTCATATGTAGGATGGACGACTCTCTGTTACACCATCCACACACATCCTCCAAGGCATGGTTTGAGAGGCCCATAAGGCGGTCATCAGGGGAGAGTGTATTAAACATGCAGCCTACAGGAAAAAAACATATAAAAAAAACTATAGACACTCACCAACAGATAACACACTGCTTATAGAAATAACATATATCAGACAAGAACTTAACAAGATCTTGACGAAAGAGGACCAGGGACGGGCACTGTGTATTAAAAAAAACTATCTCTACGAGGATAACAGAGCAGGGCCAAAACAATAAAAGCCCCAACGCTAAAATCTCAAATACATAAATTGACAACTATGTATATATATATATATATATATATATATATATATATATGCCAAACTGTATAACTTAAGTTCAAACAAGTCCCCTGAACACTTAACACGAATGCGGGAGTACATTGAAAAAGCTACTTTATCCAAACTACAGCCTGCACAGCGAGCCTTAATGGAGAGCCCAATAACTTTGCTGGAAATAACCTCAGCAATTTGAGACTTAATGACTGGCAAAAGCCCAGGCAATGACGGCTTTTCAAGTGTCTATTACAAGTCTTTCAAAAATATTTTAGCACCACGTCTACTTAAGCTTTTCACACAGTAGATGACAACTACACATTACCTTGGGATATGTTAACAGCACACATTTCAGTTATCCCCAAATTGAACAAAACCACCCACAGACCCCAGTAGTTATCGACCCATATCCCTCCTAAATATGGATATTAAGATCCTGGGCAAGATCTTATCTAAAAGAATCAATACGGTATTACAGTCCCTGATAAACACTGACCAGGTGGGTTTTATCCCAGGTAGGGAGGCAAGGGACAACACCATTAGAGCGCTGACACTTATATCATACGCCAAACACAATAAAATACCAACAGCCCTTCTTGCAACCAACGCAGAGAAGGTGTTTAATCGCATAAACTGGAAATTCTTGCAAGAAACTCTAATAGTCTTCGAATTCGGTCCAAATATGATCACACATATTTTCAATTTATATACACAACCCATAGCAAAACTTAAAGCGAATGGTATGCTTTCTAATTCCTTTAACATCCAGAATGGCATACGTCAAGGATGCCCTTTGTCCCCTATATTTTTTATTCTTTCGATGGAGGTCTTTGGGGTGCATGTTAGGCAGAATCAGTATATAAGGAGCATTAAAATAGGCCTGCACGACTTTAAAATTGTGCTGTATGCTGAAGATGTGTTATTCACAATTACTGAACCACTTCACACCATCCCAATAGTACTCAAAAAAATTGATACTTTCAGTAATTTCTCAAATTTTTTAGTCAACACATTTCTATGCCGCAAATCTACTTTCGCACCAACTCCCCCACCTATCCACTTAACCTTCAAAATAAATCACTTAAATACTTAGGTGTGCACCTCTCATCCACTTAGTCACAACTTTTTGATGAAAATTACCTTAAGCTTCTACAGACGACCCAACAAGATCTACGCTCCTGGGCGGCAAAACCTATATCTTGGTGGGGATGTACACAATGCATAAAAATGACCACCTTGCCCAGGGTCTTATATTTGTTCCAAACACTCCCTAACCCTGCTTCCCAAATGGTATATTAAACAATTACAAAAACGTATTAATTTGTTCATATGGGGGAAAAGTAAACCCAGAATAAGTAGCAGCATGTACAGATCAACAACAAATGGCAGTTTGGGCCTGCCATGTCTAGCAGATTACCATAATGCATTGACTTTAAAAAGAATTTTAGACTGGCACAGGACAGGAGACACTATGGCATTGGTGTCATTGAATTTTCACATACTTAGAGTCCCAGCAGTGGGTGCGCTGTGTTGGGTGCTGAAGACTCTCAGATCACCTCAATGCATGGAGCTAGAGATACACAAACACGTCTTTGACTCTTGGGACATTATTAAGCTCCAGCAAAATCATATCTCTGGTATCGATCCCATCTATTCCCGGTCCCTATGAATGCGGAATTGATAGGAGGACTAAACAAAGGACAGCAGTGTATGACAGAATGGGGATATTCCACACCATTGAGGGAATTTACCCAACAATGTAAATTAAAAGACAGAGGGAACCTCACAGAGGTGGCAGGGGGTAGATATTCTAGCTGGCTGAAACATTCTCAGCTGACACTTTATACACACATCCCCATATAAAGCTGACTTTCTTAGAGACCTGACTCACTTTGAAAAACTATGCTCTAATAGAGAGACTCTAAGACACTCCTTATCATTATCTAGAAAACTCCTGCAAACCAACCATTCATTAATTCTTCCCACATATACATCCAAATGGCATGAGGAACTGGAAACAACGATGAGCGTGGAGGAATGGGAGAAGATTTTCTGTAACACTAGGAAGTCTTCGACATCCTTACAATCACTCAAATTAAACTTTAAAGTTTTCATGCATTGGTGTGTGACCCCCATCCCGATTACACTCGTTCTACTATGAGGCCAATAGTAAATGTTGGAGAGACTGTGACAAGAGAGGAAACTACTTACATATGTGGTGGGATTGTGGGAAAATCAGACCGCTATGGCACACTATAGAAACTTATCTCCGATATATACTGACAAATTTATTGAGTTTATTTGACACCTAGAATTGCCTTACTCAATGTATAAAGTGTCAGATTTATTGAGTCTTGAAGAGTTTGGATACCTTAAGAGGAAGAAACTAAATTTTTTTACAGATATTAAATTTATTTGGGAAGGCTTGATTGCACATAACAACCCACAATAGAGACAGTGGCCCGGTATGACATATTCAATTGCTTACCGTGACCTCCTCTTGATATTGCAGCATTGAGACGTCCCAACCTCATTTCCTTTTCCTTTTTCTTTTCCCCCTTCTCTCTTCTGCCTCTTTGATTTTCCCCCTCTGCCTGAATGTTTAGGAGGGGGTACACACATGTATATTCAATTAATGACAGATTGCGTGTTCTTTTTGTTTTTTATTCTACTGGTAATGCTCCATTGCTCATTTAAGGACTATGTATCTGCAAAGAGGAGGGGAATGGAGGAGAGAAACCCCATTGAGGGGATACCCAATTGACAGATTAGGAGCACAGATGCAATAATGAGACTCTAAGAAAAGACAGAGGGGCCTATTTATTAATGTGCGAGCAGACATGATCCAATATTGCGGATCTTGTCTGCCGCATATCGATAAATGCCGACAGCATACGCTGTCAGCATTTATCATTGCACCAGCAGTTCTTGTGAACTGCTGGTACAACACCGGGATGTCAATCAACCCGATCGTATTGGATCCGGTTGATTTCCGGCAATGTCTGTCCGCCACCTCAGAGCAGACGGACAGGTTATGGAGCAGCGGTCTTTAGACCTGAAGGTTCGCCAGAAATAAGGGGCTTCAAGCTCCATATGGAACTTTATAAATATGCCGCAGAGCATTAATATCTCTTGATTTGTTTTTCTTATCTTACTCCTTTTAAGCAGCTTAATGTTTCTTAAAGTAGAAAAAAGAACTTGGATGGTAAACAATTTCCCCCAAACTTCACACAATACAATACTATCTATTCAAACATATTCTGAAAATTTCAAGACAATTGGTAAAACATACCAGAAGATATTCAATTTTAACAAATTTTTTTAAAGTCTTAAAACATTTTTTATGTGAACGTCTTAACCTATAAGAGTTTAATGTACCAAAATGTGCCTAAACATCAATCAATTGCCTTAAAACTGAGCAAAACCTCAGCTTTTCACTATCCAAGCCTATCCTAGAAGTTTCATGGGTTTTGGTTTCCCACAAGGCAAATGAGGGACATTAAAGCTTGCTTTTTCGGGAGCTTAATGTGGCTTAACGTACAAAATCAAACTTAGATGTTAACCAATTTCTCCCAATACAAATATATATATATATATATATATATATATTCAAACATATCTGTAAAAGTTCAAGACATTTGATAAAACATACCAAAAGATATTCATGTTTAACAGTTTTTTTAAAATACCAAACATTTAGGGGTAGATTTATCATAGTGCGAGCGGACATGATACAATGTAACGTATCATGTCCACTGCACATCGATAAATGCCAACAGCATACGCTGTCAGCATTTATCATTTCACAAGCAGTTCTTGTGAACTGCTGGTGCAATGCTGCCCCCTGCAGATTTGCGACCAATCGACCGCTAGCAGGGGGTGTCAATTAACCCGATCGTATTCAATCGGGTTGATTTCTGTCCGCGGCCTCAGAGTAGGTGGACCAGTTAAGGAGGAAACAGAGGCATCAAGCTCTATACGGAGTTTGATAAATCGGCCTTCCTAATGTGAACAGCTTATTGTAAAAAAAAACTTAATGTACCATAATGTACTTAAACATCAATCAATTGCTTTGAAACTTTGCACTATCTAATGGCTAGATTTAGAGTTTGGTGTTAGCCGTCAAAAGCAGTGTTAAGGGGTCCTAACGTTGCTTTTTACTGCCCGCTGGTATTTAGAGTCAGGTAGGTACAGGTGTACCGCTCACTTTTATTCTGCGACTTTTGGCTACCGCAGATCCCCTTATGTCAATTGCGTATCCTATCTTTTCTATGGGATTTGCCTAACGCCAGTATTATGAGTCTTGGAAGAAGTGAGCGGTAGACCATCTACCAACAAGAGTCTTACCGCCAAAAAAAGTCTGTAGTTAAGAGTTTTATGGGCTAACGCGGAATATAAAGCTCTTAACTACAGTGCTAAAAAGTACACTAACACGCATAAACTACCTATGTACCCCTAAACCGAGGCCCCACCACATCGCAATCACTATAATAAAATTATTTAACCCCTAATCTGCCGACCGGACATCGCCGTCACCTACGTTATACCTATGAACCCCTAATCTGCTGCCCCTAACATCGCTGACACCTATATTATATTTATTAACCCCTAATCTGCCCCCAACGTTGCTGCCACCTAACTACAATTATTAACCACTAATCTGCCGACCGGACATCGGACTATAATAAATGTATTAACCCCTAAACCGCCGCACTCCCGTCTCACAAATACTAGAATAAATTTTATTAACCCCTAATTTGCCCTTCCTAACATAGCCACCACCTACCTACATTTATTAACCCCTAATCTGCCAACCCCATCATCGCCGCTACTATAATAAAGTTATTAACCCCTAAACCTAAGTCTAACCCTAACACCCCCCTTGCATTCTATTGGCTGTTCTGATCAGCCTAACACCCCCCTTGCATTCTATTGGCTGTTCCGATCAGCCAATAGAATGCAAGCTCAATCCGATTGGCTGATTTACTCAGCCAATCGGATTGAACTTCAATCTGATTGGCTGATTGAATCAGCCAATCAGATTTTTCCTACCTTAATTCTGATTGACTGATAGATTCCTATCAGCCAATCGGAAATCGAGGGACGCCATCTTGGATGACGTCCCTTAACCCCTTAATGACCACAATGTACCCTGTATGTCACTGGTCGTTAAGGGTTTTTTCAGGACATAATAGCACAAGTCTAGCATGAACACGCTATTAATGCACTCCCTCCAGCAGGCTTTGTGGAATAGAGCAGTCTCAACGCTGGTAGCAAGACCACGCAATAAAACAATCAAGTCCCAAAAAAAGGCCAGCGACATACAGGGTACGTCGCTGGTCCTTAAGGGGTTAAAGGAACCATCATTTGTCGTTAGTCCGTCGGTTGAAGAGGATGGCTCCGCGTCCGCTGGCTCCGCTCTGCTCCGGATGGATGAAGATAGAATACCCCGCTTGGATGAAGACTTCTACCGGATGAAGGACCTCTTCTTGCCCCGCTTGGATGAAGACTTCTACCGGATGGAGGACCTCTTCTTACCCCGCTTGGATGAAAACTTCTACCGGATGGAGGACATCTTCTTGCTCTGCTTGGATGAAGAATTTGGCTCGGCTGGGTGAAGACGACTCAAGGTAGGGAGATCTTCAGGGGGTTAGTGTTAGGTTTTTTTAAGGGGGGTTTTGGTGGGTTAGAGTAGGGGTATGTGGGTGGTGGGTTGTAATGTTGGGGGGGTTGTATTTTTATTTACAGGTAAAAGAGCTGATTACTTTGGGGCAATGCCCCGCAAAAAGCCCTTTTAAGGGCTGGTAAAAGAGCAGATTACTTTGTAATTTAGAATAGGGTAGGGCATTTTTTTTTATTTTTGGGTGCTTTATTATTTTATTAGGGGGCTTAGTTTAGGTGTAATTAGTTTAAACTTCTTTTATTTTCTGTAATTTAGTGTTTGTTTGTTTTTGTACTATAGTTTAGTTTATTTAATTGAATTTAATTTTAGGTAATTGTAGTTTATTTATTTAATTAATTTAATGATAGTGTAGTGTTAGGTTTAATTGTAACCAAGAAAGAGGGGTGTACTAAGGCACCACTATCGGTGTAATACAGGGATTTTATTGACTCTGAATAAACCAGCTGTATATTATCACTGGGTTATGTGATAAAGAGAAAAGAGGGGTGCTATGTACTTTAATTTAAGACTAGAACAAATCAGTATAAAACTAATAATAATGTACATCTGTTTAGCACTCACATTCCTGTAATTTAGTTTGAAAGGATCATAACTAATTTGAGACTCCTCAGTGGAGTTCAGAGTTAGAATATAAAATTTAACCTTTATTAGAAATCATTAAAAATATTACATACACACAAGGACAAAACTTTTTAAAATTAACGTCTGTTGTTGAATATTGTTTCTTTATTTTGAGAATTCACAATATGACTAGGAGGGTAATAGATGATTGGTGAGCTCCAGTGATTAACTTGCCTTTAGCTAGATAATTCTGAAATAGAATACTTAGTAACTTTTTCCATGGGTATTAGTTGTGTGATGACGTTGGTTCTCTAGTCACTGAGATTGTTATTATCTAATGTTATACTTGGGTTAGAGTAATATGATTATTACTGCGTTCTAACCTTGTAACTCCAATAGGTTAGATAAATCACCTGAGTAAGCACCAACTGTTTTAATATAATCCTAACAGTCCTTTGTTAAAGATGTTAGTACAGTTAGTCAGATAACTAATGATAATGGTTTTTAACTCCTGGACCCTTTGACAAAGCCAGGTTACTGGCGAAACATGTTAGGGCATTGTGGCGTTTTGTAAATTTTAGCTCGTCTGCTGTTTGAATTAAAGGAGTTGTGGGGGTTATCTTACAATTTAAAAACTATTGCGGCATATTGCCATCCCCACAACTTCAATATCTGTACTTTTTACTAGCGATAATAAGCAATGATCTTTAGCAGTAACTTTTCCTAGGTATAAATAAGTAATCTCTAATATGAGACCAGACATAGCATTATGTTAACACTAGAATTTATATAACAACATTGCTAAGAATCTATACTGCCCACAAGGTATAGGCCGGTAACTACCACTGAGAACAAGTGTGTCATAACCTGTCAGTGCTAAGTAAAAATCAGGATCTATAAGTTTGGGTATAGGCCAGTAATTCCTGTGCTTGGATTTAGATATCATACCGCTACAAAGGTATTGATTGGTAGGTGGTGGCGACGTTGGGGGGGGCAGATTAGGGGTTAATAAATATAATATAGGTGTCGGCGATGATAGGGGCAGCAGATTAGGGGTTCATAGCTATAATGAAGGTGGCGGCTGTGTCCTGAGCAGCAGATTAGGGGTTAATAATATAATGTAGGTGTCAGTGATAGCGGGGGCGGCAGATTAGGGGTTAATAAGTGTAAGGTTAGGGGTGTTTAGACTCGGGGTTCATGTTAGGGTGTAAGGTGTAGACTTAGAAAGTGTTTCCCCATAGCAAACAATGGGGCTGCATTAGGAGCTGAACGCTGCTTTTTTTCAGGTGTTAGGTTTTTTTTCAGCCGAAACTGCCCCATTGTGCATGAGCGTGTTTTTCCAGCTTACCGCTACTGTAGGCAACGCTGGTATTGAGGGTTGCAGTGGAGCTAAATTATGCTCAATGCTCCCTTTTTTGAGGCTAACGCAGCCATTCAGACATTTCATAATACCAGCGTTGTCTTAAGGGTGTGCTGGAAAAAAAAGCAGCGTTAGCACCGTGGGTCTTTACCGACAAAACTCTAAATGTAGCCGTAAGTTTTTAACTTCCCAAACTTATCCTAGAAGTTCCATGGATTTTGGTTTTCCACAACACAATGCAAATGAGTAACATAAAGCTTGTTTTTTTGGGGGAGCTTAATGTTAACCAATTTCCTCCAAATTTCACATAATACAAATATATATATATATATATATATATATATATATATATATATATATATATATATATATTTAAAAATATCTGGAATATTTCAAGACATTTGATAAAACATACCAACAGTTAACTATTTTTTTACAATCCCAAAATATTTAGGGGACGATTTATCAATGTGCGGGCGGACATGATTATCTGTCGGCATTTATCACTGCACAAACATTTCTAGTGAAATGCTTGTGCATTTCACAAGCATTGTGAAATGCTTGGGATAATTGCTGTCCACCGCCTCACAGGTGGCGGACGAGTTAAGAAGCAGCGGACTTATGACAGCTGCTTCTTAACTCCTGATTCCGGCGAGCCTGAAGGCCCCATAATGTGAACCGCTTAATGTAAAAATAACTTAATGTACAAAAATGTGCCTAAACATCAATTAATTGCCTTGAAACTTGGCACAACCTCAGTTTTTTACTGTCCAAGCATATCCTAGAAGTTTCATGGATTTTCGTTTCCCACAAGGCAAATAAGTGACATTAAGCTCATTTTTTGGGGAGATTAATGTGGCTTAATGTACAAAAAAGAAATAAGATGTTAGCCAATATCCCCTAAACTTCAAACAATACAATAATCTATCTATTCAAACATATTCTAAAATTTTTAAGATAATTGACAGCCCCTGCTAGCGGCCGCCAGTGAGCAGGGGTGGCATTGCACAAGATTTTCACAAGAGATGCTTGTGCAATGTTAAATGCTGACAGCGTATGTTGTTGGCATCTAGCGAGGTTAAGCTGAGATGATTCTCTGCAGCGTATTATGTTCACTCGACAAATAATAAATCTACCCCTGAATGATTTAGGATTGTAAAAAAAAATGTTAAATGTGAATATCACTTTTGGCATGATTTGCCAAACATCCTGAAATTTCCCAGATATGTTTGAATAGATAGATTATTGTATTGTGTGAAGTTTGGGTAAAATTAGTTAACATCTAAGTTATTTTTTGTACGTTAAGCCACATTAAGCTCCCAAAAAACAAGCTTAATGTCACTTGTTTGCCTTGTGGGAAATCAAAATCCATAAAAATTTTAGTATAGGTTTGGATTGTAAAAAACTGAGGTTTTGCCAAGTTTCAAGGCAATAGATTGATGTTTAGGCTCATTTTAGTAGATTAAGCTCTTGTTACATTAAGCTGCTCACATTAAATGTTTTAGGATTGTAAATAAATAGATAAATGTGAATAAATGTTGTCAATAGGAGCAGAACATGCATGACTCCCAAAAGAAATTACTGACAAGCAGCTCAACCTATTAGAAAATGCCCTGATTGTCCAATGAAGTTCAACATCACCCCTTAAATATGGGGATACAAGGCGGCGGCTCTGCCTTCGAAAAAGCGTTAAACATGTCAGGGAGCTAGCTAGAGGAGTTTGGGACCCTCATTTTTTAATTATGTGGAGATAATTTAGATGGCAACTATGTTAGGGACACATTTTAAAGCAGACTTACTGAGCCTGGCTGCTGAAAGTACACACTGTTGGACAGCATAGTATAAAGCTAACCTATAGACCCTAGCTGCCGACAATATACACTGTGGAGCAGCATAATATAAAGTAGACATATCGTATATTATTTTGTAAAAAAAACACGGCTGTTTGTTACCTCTAGCATTCTATATTTATGAATCATTGTAGACTCAATACTTTTAAGTACGCTTCTGGAAAACACACAGCACTCAACCATAATACTGCTTAGTCATCTGAGAGTGGAGTCTCAATTCCCTCCCTTATCATTTTAGATGTTATTTATATTGCAGTCACATTTATATATACATTGTTATCATTAAATTAATTGATTCCTTAACTTGTATAATTACTAGATTCAACTGATATAGTTACTTTTAGCTGTTCAACTAATAGTAGCAAACATTACATGAATACATATGTATAGGAATCAGTTTATTGAATATAGTAAAGGCAACTTGTGAGTGTGACATACTCTATGTGAACTAGTTTACATTCAAATCTAACATAACCCATTTTTTGGGAGTTGAGATATGTTAGTGTAATGTTCCGTTCTGTACCTTTAAGGCATGGCTCGAAAGTCTATAAAAGGCCCCTCCTCATCCTGTTGCATTGCTAAGTATTTTGATTCATTAGGTTAAATATACTGTGAACAGAAGCTGCTGCTTAGCCCTTTATGAGAGTAACATTCTGCAAGTTAACTATACCTTAAAGTTCCAGTCCCCTCCACTTCCAAGTACTGTGACAATATCTGTTACCTCGGAACCGGGCTGCATGTTACACTGCCATCCTACCTCCTGAGCAATCCTCAGTTAACCGCAGCTACTCCAACTGCCGCTGGGAAGCAGCCTACTCAGAAAACAGAGTCACACTCTGCAGCACCTCTCCTCTCCCACAAGCTGTCGGAACTCACACGCTGCATCGGCAGCACGCCTCTCAGCAGCGCACTCTGCAGCACCTTACCTCTCCCACACGCTGTGTGCAACACGCTTCTTTGGCAGCACGCCATTCCCTACGCTGAGATCGGAGCTTAGCAAACACCACTCGATTCCTCTTCACAGAACCATACGGAACTGCAAGTATTAAATTGCCAGATTGTACTTATATGAACTTAACTATTGTACTAATGCTGGGAACCAGAAGGCTACTGGGATGTCTATGAATGTCTTTGAGTCTGCTCTGATTCAGCTAATGAACATTGATCATTCCCTATAGCGTAGTGTAACATAGTAATCAGGCAAAACCTTTTCCATTGGATACTGTAGCGAGATTCAAACATTGACACACTTCTTACACTCTAAAGGGTTGGTTACATTCAACTTTCTGTGTGCACTATCTGAAACTCCCACACTTAAGGAGTCTTTCAACTTTGCAACTCATTCCTCTTTATTTTACTATTTTTGTTCACTCACTCCTTCCTTGTTTTCTGACTAAATCTTAGTCCCCTCACGTCTATGAGCAAGAACTGGACTTTATGCTTATAAAGTCTATAGGTTTGGTGTGAGATGGAGCGGTACTCATAGGCTGCATGCTACACAAGATTGTCTACTTTGCTAAACCTTACAGTTAGCCCTTTCAATACCAATTTGGATTGAAGCATGTTGGAGAGTGAATTTCTCTCTTGAGATATCCCTGCAGTATTACCCTTACCATATACCCACCCTCTAACTTTCCAGCATATTACCACTAAAATAGTGGCATAAGTAAATTCACTTTTATTCTGCCTAGTAACTAGAAAATATAAGTACAGTACCTACATACTTAGGTGCCATCTTTTCTCTCACAATGACTTGTGTGTTTTTTCCCCCAGTTTTTAATTATAACTAATAAAGTTTTGATCTTATCCTATTGTTTTTTCCATATATATAAGGGTTCTATTGTGTCACATTAATTATATTTTCTGTTTCTGTAATAGAAACATTTTTACTTAATCTGACAGTGGAAATGATGGTTAAGAGTGCTTAAATGTACATACCTCTGTAGTTGGCTTTGCAACTAACAATTTAATCTTGTGGCAGTAATCAAGCTGTTTTTAACTCAAAAAGATTGTGATCTCTTTGTGTTAGGAAATGTTAGCATTACCAACACCATCTTGTTTTAGTTGCCATTTTGTTTTAGGCATCCATCTTGTCTAAGAAACATTTATTATAGCAGTTTATTATGTAGTGGGAAATATGTAGATGTTATGAATCTTTGTATAGCTAGATTGGCCTTGTAAATGTTCCCGGCGATGTGCCTGGAAGCTGTTATCTCTATAAGATGCCCACACTGCCTTGTTTTGGGCCCAGATGTACCTTTATTATGGTTATAGAAACATTTCTTCTCAAAACTCTACTTTACCTAATTATAATAATGAGCTTATTTCTTTGCTGACAAATACTGTGTAAAATGACGTGGTTGTGAACGTGTCATCATGTTAACCCTATATGCTGTAATGATTGCGTATAAGAAGTGTTGTTCATCTTTTAGTAAAAAGAGCAGATGTTAGACTGATTGCTGCGTGGTCTGATTTCTGTTCTCTGGGATATCCTATCAAATAATCCATTAATTTCCAGCTGATACGGTGTGTTCCAGGCCAAACGCTGACTGACACTCTCCCCCCTGAAAATAACACCTAACAATTCTGGTGTCAGAAGTGGGATTCACACTGGGTAAGTAGATAAGTGTTTTTTTACTCTGCTTTTCCCTCTGTGAATCTGAACCTAAATTTTTTATAATAGGTGTTGGTGATATATATAAAGGGTTAAAGGGTTCCTGCGGTAAAGGCGCAGGGTTTTTGCGGAGATTCCAGTCCTGCCGGCATTTGTGTTAACCCCTCTAGACAGGTTACAGTCCTGCTAGTGTAGACAGGTGTGCAGTCCTATTTTGTGAAGCACGCAAGAGAAAAAGTTAGCGTGTACTTGACGGGCGGTTTAAGTCCCCCGGGCAGAGTTACATCGCTGTGTTATGGTGAGTTAGAGTCTCATCTGTGTTGACGTTTTCCCTATATATTCCTATAGTAGAGTTTTGTTACCTATCACTGGAATTGAATGAGTATTTGGTGCTGCTTTTGCTTGATTGCTTATGCTTTTGCTGCCACATAATTGTGTTGTGCTGTGCTGTGCTGTGCTTAGAAAATATTAAGTGACTGTGCATTTCATTATTGCTGCTATTATTGTGTTGTGGAAATGGGGTCTGCTCATAGCAAAAATTGTGACAGTAATGCTGATGTTCAGAAATGTAATATTAAGTATAAATCTGTTCAGCATGTACCATCTAGTATTACAAACCCTCAGCCTGTTAAAGGGGAAACTCCCAGAGATTTTGTAACTAGAATAGCAGGAGGGTACTACACAATCCCATTTAATGATGTCGGGCTGGACAGAGTTATTGTATCCTCAGGAAGCAAATCTGTTCCCTCGTACAGGTTCTCTCTGTGAACCGTATGTTACTATGATAAGGGGTATGTGTTTAAAGGATCCTGCTTATCAGGGTCCAGGTGAAGACCCTTTATGGGACAAGAAATACATGAGAGAATGTGGAGAGGTTTGGGTGAAACTTTCTTCTTTTTGGACCGATTGTAACACCCTGCCTCCTCCATATCCCATATCCAGCTGTTCCCTCAGCTCCAGCGGTTCCCTCAGCTCCTCCGTCTACACTGTACCCCTCATTAGTTATGCTTAATGGGGCACGCAGAAGGGAGACAGAGCAGGTGGAAGATGCTGCTGTTGCATCTTTAGTGGCTAGGAAAAGGTTAACAGTTTCATTTCAAGACGAGAGCAGTGTAGACAGAGGAATGTCCACTCCTGAGAGAGAGGAGGAAGGGGACGAGGAATTTCAAGCTGTCAGTGAGCACAGCGTTGAAGGGTAAGCGAGGAAGCTAGCTCCTGTGTTCACTAGTTTTGTGGGCAAGGAGGGGGAGCCACTGAGTGCTCCAAGACAGATTAAAAGTAAGGCTAAAGCTGTTAGTGATCCTAGCCCCGTAGGGAAGCACATGAGATCACATATGCAGGGCACAGACACAGACATAGATGCACCATTTGTAACTATAGGTGAAAAAACCATGATTAGACCCCTGACTCAGAGCGTTTGATGGATTGGGCACTGAAATGCCTTACCCTGTGAAGCATCCGATGGGAGCAGTTACCTATCTTAAGAGGGTCACAAACGATATGTGTCTGGGTGGTCCTAATTATAGGTTTTTGTTAAATGTGATTACCAAATATTCAAATGTGAATTTTGCTGAAGTGTACAATTTTCTATATGCTAAATATGATGTTCCAGAGGATGTTAATTATGTGTAGAGAGAACCTACAGTTGTAACTGATATGTGGGTGGCGATTGATAAATTCTTTAAAAGTCAGTATGGTGATCGTAAAGATATCACAAAAGCTGGTGCGTGTAAGCAAAAGAAAGGTGAACAGGTGTCTGATTTTTTTTAAAGATTTGGTGACTGTTGGCGACAAGAATGTTGTTTGGGGATGCAAGGAGATCTATGGAAATTGTATGTGCAACATCTGTTGAATAATATGCATTTGCAAACTGCGTAATTGGTGAGAAAGACAATTTCAGGCATACATGCAATGAAAGTGGAGGAATTTGAAAAGGCTGTGCGAGAGAAAGATGCGGCAGATGTTTTTCGTATGTGTAATGAGAGAGGTCAAGAGAGTATGTTTAATGATTCAGCTAACAGGAGAGGAAGAGGACAGAATAGAAGTTTTAGAGGGAGAGGGAGAGACAGATTTCAGTCGAATGGTAACAGGAGAGAAGGTGTAAAAACTTCTTCAGACAGATCTTGCTGGAATTATCATTGGCAGGATTTACCATTAATGTTCTTAGTTGTGCAAGGTGTCCGACATGATTTTTTGGTAGATACTGGAGCAAAACAATCTAGCATTACTGCTAGAGAATACAATGGGCCAGTAACTAATCATTGTGAAAAATCTGTTGGCATTGGAGGAGTCCCAATTATGTGTCCCAGAACACCCCCTTTAGAAGTGTACCCAAATGAAAGCCCTTCTACCAGGTTTACTTATGCTTTTTGCATAATACCCAATAGTCCTGTTAATCTGTTGGGAAGGGATTTAATGGCTAAAATGCAAATGTCTGATAATAGATTCTAACGGTGGACTGCATGTTGACACTCCCTGGGACACTGTTCAGTCACTGTATGCAGCTGATCATGAACCTGTCCTTACTAAGCAATTGTACCTTGACACTGACAGTTTACAGACTATTGAGAATGTGTTTGAGTATGCCTCACACCCTGACAAAATTGTGACACACGCCTTTTACAGACCCTGGATTACTGACAATGTTGATAAAGAAATGTGGAAAGTGCCAGTACAATCAGTTGTACTCACACTAGATACAGTATACTTGCAAACACCTGAACATTTATGGGTGTGGAAATATGGTAGGGGTATTGTGAAAACTCCCAAGATTATACCTGTACAACTACAACCTGATGCATTCACACATGCTTCACAGATCACTAACGACATTCCAGATGCACTAAGTGACTTGACACAGAATTTATGGGCCACTGGGTCTAATGATCCAGGTTTCATTTCATGCACACCATATCAAGCTACTCTCAAATCAGATGCTAAACCTGTGTATATTAAGCAGTACCCTTTGTCAAAAGAAAAGGAACAAGGAATAGATCCTGTAATTGAGGAACTATTATCTAAGGGTGTTATTAAACGTACACTGTCACCATACAATACACCTATTAATCCTGTCCCTAAACCTGGAGGTAAAGAATACAGATTTACACAAGACTTGTGAGCAGTAAATGCCTTAGTGCAACCACTTGCCCCGATAGTGCCAGATGTTAATGCCATTTTAACAGTCATCCCAAGTACTGCAACTTGCTTTACAGCTATTGATCTTTGCAGTGCATTCTTTAGCATCCCTGTGCATCCCGACACTCAACCGGTGTTTGGTTTCACGTACTTAGGGGATCAGTATACGTGGAATCGATTGCCAATGGGCTTTATTGACTCCCCTGCCGTGTACTCAGCTGTAGTCCTTAAGACCCTAGAATCCTGGACACCTCTTGGAGGTTCCACATTGATACAGTACGTGGATGATTTGTTGTTGTGCAGTATTGATTAACAGACATGTAAAACTGACTCTCTCCATTTGCTTCA
Organism: Bombina bombina; assembly: GCF_027579735.1. Taxonomy (NCBI): domain Eukaryota; kingdom Metazoa; phylum Chordata; class Amphibia; order Anura; family Bombinatoridae; genus Bombina; species Bombina bombina. The sequence goes on along the minus strand of NC_069504.1, from coordinate 942,705,211 downwards.
GCACTTAGCAGATGCAGGGCACAAAGTGACTTTGAGAAAAATGCAATTTTGTCTTCCACAAGTAACATACCTGGGTTTTGTTCTTTCAGCAGGCAAGAGACTGTTATCCCCTGAAAGAGTTAAGGCTCTCATGGTTCTTCCTCGACCACAAACAAAGACAGCAATGTTATCCTTTTTGGGTATGGTTACTTACTGTAGGCAATGGATACCAGACTGTTCATATTATGACCATATTATACAAGGCTCTTGATGAAGCCTACCACACCCTCAAGCAGGCTCTCTGTTCCGCTCCAGCTTTAGGTTTATTGAACTATAACCTACCATTTCACCTGTATTGCAAAGAAGGGGGAGGTACAGAAGCAGGGGTCCTTGCACAGGAACACGGTAATGAGTACAGAGCGGTAGCTTTTTTTTCAAAATTGTTGCCAACGGTGGTACAGGGTATGCCAGCATGCTTAAGAGCTACAGCAGCATGTGCTATAATGGTGGAGGTGGAACAAACATTGGTACTGTCACATCCTTTGACATTGCACACATCACATCAATTCTTGCAAGTGTTAAACAATCTCACTACACAACATATGACCGCACAGAGAAGGTCAGGCTATGAAACAATTCTCACATCTACTGCTAACCTCACTGCTAACCTCACTATCAAATACATTACACCTACAGGAGGCCCAGCACCCTTTTTACATGCATTGATTTCTAATGGTCCTTTAGAACAGACTGATGACCACAATTGTATAGACACTGTACACACAGAGACGTCACCGCATCTTGACTTACAAACAACCCCACTAGGGGGTCGATCCGATAAAAATCGTCGCCCGCAAAAGTCGGCGACGCCAATATTTGCGCGGGTTTGGTATCCTATATACGGCGTAACCTAGAAGTTACGTGCGTATATTTCTGCCGTCGCCCATAGTTTTTTGGGCCATAGGCAGGTATATCAAACCCGCGCAATTTGGTATCCAATATACAGCGTAAGGACTTACGTGGCGAAAATGGAGAAATCTTACTCCATTTTAACCTCACCACAAAAAGCAGCCGTAAGAAGCCTTACGCTGACTATTGGAGCCCCGTAACTCCCTAAACTGGCTGCTAAATAAACCTAACACCTAACGCATGCGCAATGTCTATCTCCCTGTCAACCGCGATCTGCTAAAAAAAAACCTAACACCTAACGCATGCGCAATGTCTATCTCCCTGTCAACCGCGATCTGCTAAATAAAACCTAACACCTAACGCATGCGCAATGTATATCTCCCTGTCAACCGCGATCTGCTAAATAAAACCTAACACCTAACGCATGCGCAATGTCTATCTCCCTGTCAACCACGATCCCCCGCCGCAATCCCTAATAAAGCATTTAACCTCTAAACCATTTACATAAACTAACCCCCTACTGTGAGCCCCTAAAACCGCCACCATCTAACTGATCTATCCACTAATGTGAACCCCTAAAACCGTCACCATCTAACTGATCCATCCCCTAATGTGAACCCCTTACACCGCCGCCATCTATATTAAAATTATTAACCCCTAATTTAATCTACCTACCCCGCCGCCAGCTATATTATCTATATTAACCCTAAGTATATTATAGTTAATATAGTTATTACATTATATATATTAACTATATTAACCCTAATTATATTAGGGTTAATATAGTTAATATAGTTACTATAGTATTTATATTAACTATATTAACTCTATCTAACCTAACACCCCTAACTAAATTCTTATTAAATAAATCTAATTCATATTATAAACTAAAATATTCCTATTTAAATCTAAATACTTACCTATAAAATAAACCCTAAGATAGCTACAATATAATTAATAATTACATTATAGCTATGTTAGGGTTTATATTTATTTTACAGGTAAATTGTTAATTATTTTAACTAGGTATAATAGCTATTAAATATTTATTAACTATTTAATAGCTACCTAGTTAAAATAATTACCCAATTACCTGTAAAATAAATCCTAACCTAAGTTACAAATACACCTACACTATCAATAAATTAAAGAAACTACAAATATCTATCTAAAAATACAATTAAATAAACTAAACTAAATTACAAAAACAAACAAACACTAAATTACAAAAAATAAAAAAAAGATTACAGATTCAAGTTCAATGGTTCAGCCAATCGGATTGAACTTAAATCTGATTGGCTGGTTCAATCAGCCAATCAGATTTTTCTACCTTAATTCCGTTTGGCTGATAGAATCCTATCAGCCAATCGGAATTCGACGGACGCCATCTTGGATGACGTCATTTAAAGGAACGTCATTCATCGGGAAGTCGTCGTGCCGGAAGGATGCTCCGCGGCGGAGGAGCGAAGAAAGAAGATTGAAGATGCCGATTTGCTTGAAGACATCGCCGATGGAAGAAGACTCTCTGCCGCTTGCTGGAACACATCGCCCGGATGGAAGAAGACTTCACTGCCGCTTGCTGGAACACATCGCCCGGATCGGATGAGGAGTTCGGCCCGGCGTGGTGAAGATAAGGTAGGGAGATTTTCAGGGGGGTAGTGTTAGGTTTATTTAAGGGGGGTTTGGGTTAGATTAGGGGTATGTGGGAGGTGGGTTGTAATGTTGGGGGGTGGTATTGTGTTTTTTTTGCAGGCAAAAGAGCAGTTTTCTTTGGGGCATGCCCCCACAAAAGGCCCTTTTAAGGGCTGGTAAGGTAAAAGAGCTTTGAACTTTTTTTAATTTAGAATAGGGTAGGGAATTTTTTTATTTTGGGGGGCTTTATTATTTTATTAGGGGGCTTAGAATAGGTGTAATTAGCTTAAAAATCTTGTAATCTTTTTTTTATTTTTTGTAATTTAGTGTTTGTTTTTTTTGTAATTTAGTTTAGTTTATTTAATTGTATTTTTAGATAGATATTTGTAGTTTCTTTAATTTATTGATAGTGTAGGTGTATTTGTAACTTAGGTTAGGTTTATTTTACAGGTAATTGGGTAATTATTTTAACTAGGTAGCTATTAAATAGTTAATAACTATTTAATAGCTATTATACCTAGTTAAAATAATTAACAATTTACCTGTAAAATAAATATAAACCCTAACATAGCTATAATGTAATTATTAATTATATTGTAGCTATCTTAGGGTTTATTTTATAGGTAAGTATTTAGATTTAAATAGGAATATTTTAATTAATAATATTAATATTAGATTTATTTTAATAAGAGTTTAGTTAGGGATGTTAGAGTTAGATAGGGTTATTATACTTTATATATATATAATAACGATATTAACTATATTAACCCTAATATAATTAGGGTTAATATAGTTAATATATATAATATAATAACTATATTAACTATATTAACCCTAATATAATTAGGGTTAATATAGTTAATATAGCTGGCGGCGGTGTAGGGGGATTAGATTAGGGGTTAATACATTTATTATAGGTGGCCGCGGTGTAGGGGGATGTAGATTGTAGGCAAAAGAACAGTTTACTTTGTGACAAAGCCCCGCCAAAAGCCCTTTTAAGGGCTGGCAAAAGAGCTGAATTCTTTGGGGCAATACCACGCAAAAAGCCCTTTTCAGGGCTATTTGTAGGTTTAGACTTAGGTTTAGTGGTAGGGATAGTTTAGTATTTCAGGGGTTAAATAATTTAATATAGCTGGCGGCGGTATAGGGGGATTAGATTAGGGGTTAATAATTTTAAAATAGATAGCGGCAGGGTAGGGGCTCACTTTAGGGGGTAGGTAAGGTAGATGGCGGCGGTGTTAGGGGCTCACTTTAGGGGGGTTATAGATTTAATATAGCTGGCGGCGGTTTAGGGATTAATAATTTTATTAGGTTGCGGCAGGCTCCGGGAGCGGCGGTTTAGGGGTTAATACATATTTTATTGTTAGGATAGTAAGGGGGGATAGCGGATAGAGGGTTAGATGTGTCGGGCTATGTTAGGGAGGCGTGTTAGACAGTGCAGGGGATTTAGACTTTAGTCAGGTTTTGTAGGCGCCGGCAGTTTCTAACGTGCCGTAAGTCACTGGCGACGCCAGAAATTTGTACTTGCGCAGATTTCTGGACATCGCTGGTTTATCCGACTTACGGCACTTTAGCATCTGACGGCACAGTATATGGGATTGCTCGAGTTGCGAGCTGAAACTGCGGGTGACGCGGGTTCCCTCGCTTGCGCCGCAAACTATGATCTATATCGGATCGCGCCCTAGAGGAGGGAGAAATGGTTTTTGTTGATGAGTCATGTTCTAAACCTGCTGATGGTGTTTATCTTATAGGCTTTGCTGTGGTACAGTTGCCTAACACACGACTAGATTACGAGTTTTGTCGGTAAAAACATGCGGTGCTAACAAGCCTTTTTTTCCCAGCGCTCACTTTAAACAACGCTGGTATTACAAGTTTTCTGAATGGCTGCATTAGCCTCAGAAAAGTGAGCGTTGAGCAAAATTTAGCTCCACTTCTCACTGTAATACCAGCATTGCTTACGGTAGCGGTAAGCTGGCTAAATGTGCTTGTGCACGATTTTCCCATAGGAAACAATGGGGCTGAACTGGGTGAAAAAAAACCTAACACCTGCAAATAAGCAGCGTTTAGCTCCTAACACAGCCCCATTGTTTCCTATGGGAAAATTAAATTTAAGTCTACACCTAACACCCTAACATGAACCCCGAGTCTAAACACGCCTAATCTTACACTTATTAACCCCTAATCTGCCGCCCCCGACATCGCCGACACCTGCATTATATTATTAACCCCTAATCTGCCGCTCCGGACACCGACGCCACCTACATTATCCATATGAACCCCTAATCTGCTGCCCCTAACATCGCCGACACCTACATTATATTTATTAACCCCTAATCTGCCCCCCCCACATTGCCACCACCTACCTACACTTATTAACCCCTAATCTGCCGACCGGACATCGCCGCCAATATAATAAATGTATTAACCCCTAAACCGCCGCACTCCCATCTCGCAAACACTATAATAAATTTTATTACCCCCTAATCTGCCATCCCTAACATCGCCGCAACCGACCTACAATTATTAACCCCTAATCTGCTGTCCCCAAGGCCGCCGCTACTATATTAAGTGTATTAACCCCTAAACCTAAGTCTAACCCTAACCCTAACACCCCCCCTAACTTAAATCTATTTTTAATAAATTTAAATAAAATTACTATAATTAAATAAATTATTTCTATATATATTTAAAACTAAATACGTACCTATAAAATAAACCATAAGATAGCTACAATATAACTAATAGTTACATTGTAGCTATTTTAGGATTTATATTTACTTTACATGCAACTTTGTATTTATTTTAACTAGGTACAATAGCTATTAATAGAGACCTTAGTACCAGTTCCGGAATTGATGCGACTTCCGGTCCCAGGTATTAGTGCTAATCAATAGGGACCACAACAGACACTGCATCTTTGTGAGCTAAATATTCCAAAATGTAAGCGCCTGTCAAACAGTTGCTTATAATGCAAACAACAGTTATTCAAAGTTGGAACAACATCGGCTCTATATCGCGAACCGGAAGTGATACTATTACATAATGTACACTTCCGGTTTCGGCGATTCTGCCTACCTTATCAGAAATAAGATCGCAAAAGATATTATATTTTTACAAGTATATCTCAAAGAGTTAGAGTATGCTGAGAAGTTGCCAATAATGGGAAAACTTAATCAAAATGGAAATATTTCAGCACCACACCGCAAACCGGAAGTGATACTAATACTTAATGCACACTTCCGGTTTCGGCGATCTGCGTGTTCAAATTGCACAAACATAAAGCTAATAAAATAACACACAAGGAGAATAAGGGTAAAGCAAGCAATGAATCACTTTTAATGTTATTTATATATTTTACATATACATGAATAGGAATAAATGCAATTTGGACATATGAATCTGAATGGGGAATTAACACTTCCGGTTCAAAGGCACAACATTTTTGGCGCAAAAATTACCACATTTTGATTGGTACACCACAACTTAAAAGGAGGCTTAATCAGTGCTTACCACAATACAGTCTTGAGAAAGGCCCAAGGAAGGGCCGAAACGCGTTGGCTATTGATGGTAAGCCCCATTTCATATAGCATAGGAATACTATAGTTTTATTATCTGTTTTTTTGTATTCCACAGGTTCACTGGGAATTTTTTGTGTCTTTGGATATAGGATATTTGAACTTAATCTTATTTTTTCATGACTCACCTTTTATATTTTACATTTTTCTGCATTTTTTGTTTTTTCTACATTATAAGGACACAAAATAATTTTTTGTCAAAATTTTTTTGTTACATTTTTGTCGCATTTTTGAAGTGCACAATACTTTATCCCCTTCTTGGACACCTTCACATCAACTACCCATAGGACACACTCATTAAAGGTTGGACCACCCACAAGGAACTTGGAGTGTTAACGCACATTTTGGAATTTTTTCACTACACCTGGATATAAATAAATTGTTTTTTTACTCTTTTATTGACTTTGCTAGACAGGAATTTTAGACCGTCATCTTGTTCTGCTACCCCTATCAGCTAATTTGGAGTAGTCTATCTACCAGACTTTTTACTATTTGAGATTGTTCTTTTTCACCATTTAGGAGTATACATTTAGGAGTATATGTTTTTAACCACATCTTGTACTGTAATCATGGATCCATGAATATTTTTGTGTATGTTTGTGATTTTATCTTTTTATATGTATTTATGAGAATAGATATACCGTTGTGTTGAGTAATTCTAACACAGTGATATTTTAGACCTTTAGAGAAAGGAGAGAAGAAGCGGTCCCAACATCCAGTATGTTTAAAAGAAAACGGCTTTATTAATCCATTTAAAATTCAACATGGGTCAAACAGTAAAAATAGGTTTTATGCGTTTCAGCCCAGTGTCGTACTCATAAACCTTAGACCTTGTTACAATAATAAATTTGTTATATATCATCTACACCTGTAAAGTGTCATCCAATATCCCTGCCCACTGTGAGGCGCTCCCAAGATCTTATTCGAAACAATAGCTATTAAATAGTTAATAACTATTTAATAGCTACCTAGTTAAAATAATTACAAAATTACCTGTAAAATAAATCCTAACCTAAGTTACAAATACACCTAACACTACACTATCAATAAATTAATTAAATAAATTAACTACAATTATCTAAAATCAAATACAATTAAATAAACTAAACTATAGTACAAAAAAAACACTTAATTACAAAAAATAAAAAAATATTACAAGAAGTTTAATCTAATTACACCTACATTGCCCCAAAGTAATCAGCTCTTTTACCTGTAAAACATTACAACCCACCACCCACACACCCCTACTATAAAACCCAACCCATTGAAGATCACCCTACCTTGAGCCGTGTTCACCCAGCCGGGCACTGATGGGGCAGAAGAGGACATCCGGACCAGCAGAAGTCTTCATCCTATCTGGGCAGAAGAGGACATCCGGACCGGCAGACATCTTCATCCAGGCGGCATCTTCTATCTTCATCCTTCCGGAGCGGAGCCATCTTCTATCCAGCCGACGCGGAGCCATCCTCTTTTTCCGATATCCTAACAAAGAATGAAGGTTCCTTTAAATGACGTCATCCAAGATGGCATCCCTCGAATTCCGATTGGCTGATAGGATTCTATCAGCCAGTCGGAATTAAGATAGAAAAATTCCTATTGGCTGATGCAATCAGCCAATAGGATTGAAGTCCAATCCTATTGGCTGATCCAATCAGCCAATAGGATTGAGCTTGCATTCTATTGGCTGATTGGATCAGCCAATATGATTTTTTCTATCTTAATTCCGACTGGCTGATAGAATCCTATCAACCAATCGGAATTCGAGGGATGGGATCGGAATTAAGGTAGGAAAAATCCTATTGGTTGATTTAATCAGCCAATCGGATTGAAGTTCAATCCGATTGGCTGATTGGATCAGCCAATAGAATTGACCTTGCATTCTATTGGCTTATCCAATCAGCCAATCAGATTGAACTTCAATTCGATTGGCTGATTAAATCAACAATCAGATTTTTCCTACCTTAATTCCGATTGGCTGATAAAATCCTATCAGCCAATCGGAATTCGAGGGATGCCATCTTGGATGACGTTATTTAAAGGAGCCTTCATTCTTTGTTAGGACATCGGAAGAAGAGTATGGCTCTGCGTTGGCTGGATAGAAGATGGCTCCAGCGTTAGGCAATTCCCATTAAAAAGATAGGATATGCAATTGACATAACGGGATTTGCAGTATGGAAATGTTGCTGGTGTTAAAAAGCAGCATTAGGACCCCCTATCGCTGCTTTTTAAGGCTAACGCAAAACTCGTAATCTAGCCGACAGTGATTACGGCTGGTTCCCTGCCTTTTGTGTCAGCTCAAGTCGCTGAGCTGGTAGCCCTAGCTCAGGCATGTAGAGTGTTTGCAATGAAAGATGGGACCATTTACAATGACTCAAGGTATGCATTTGGAGTGGTGGTGGAGGTTTTGTTGCTGCTGATGGTAAGAGTATCTCACATTCTACACTGGTACAAGAACTCTTGGATGCAATTAAATTGCCACATAAGCTAGCAATTGTTAAATGTAAAGGTCACAGTACTGACTCCACTGACATTAGGTTTGGTAATGATTTTGCAAATACAATAGCTAAAGAAGCTGCACTTCAGGGACCATCACACCCTGACTATGTCAACAATAATACATAAGAACAGTTACATATGGTAATGATTCCTGCACTAGCATCTGACGTGGATGTGGTGCAACTTCAATTTGGCACCACTAAAACTGATTTACAGACTTGGACGTCTGCAGGTCTGACCAAAGGCCAGGATAGCCTGTGGTCAGACAAGGAGGGTAGAGTGGGAATACCGCAAATAGTTGCACATTTGTTTATTAGTCATTTTTATGGTTTTGGCCACATAAGTAAACAACAGACCAAGAATCTAATGACATCCAAATATGTCATTAAAGACCTGTCGCACATGATTGATAGTCAACTGGATAAATGTCTAAACTGTGCTAGAAATAATCCTGGAGGCCTTGTACATGGTAAACTTGAGTATTTAGCACCTCCTGATTGCCCTATGCAGGTATTGCAAATTGATTTTACACACATGCCAACTGCCTGAGGAGGGTACAAGTATCTTTTAGTCATTGTTGATCAATTCAGTAAGTGGGTTGAGGCATTTCCAACCACTAGAGAAAATGTACATACTGTAGCTAAGATATTGTGCAAAGAAATTATTCCTTGTTTTGGTTGTCCATTACAAATAAACAGTGATAGAGGTACTCCTTTTACCTTGCAGATTACAGAAATGGTTTGTACTATGTTATCCATTGATTGGAAATTTCATATTCCTTATCATCCACAGTCATCAAGGCAGGTAGAACGAATGAATAAAACCATTAAAGATAAATTCAGGAAGGGAACTGGTGGTACATTTACTAATCGGCTTGAACATTTACCTGCAGTTTTGGCAGAAATCAGAATGAAACCTAGTGCCACTATGGGTTATTCACCTTTTGAATTTTTGATGGACAGACCTTTTCCAACCCCATGGTGTAAACAGAAAGGTTCTCCTGTTGTAAGGGGAGACATCAATGTTGTAAGGGAAGAATATGTGAGTAAGTTGATTGAAACATTGAATGGCATCTATGGTGATGTTTCTTCTATTCTCCCTCAACCCACAGGTACCCCGACACACCCTCTCAAGCCTGGAGATACTGTCCTTGTGAAACAGCTCCACAAGAATAAGTCGTTGGATCCTCCTTTTGGCCTTCCAACTACAGTGATTGCTGTGACGAGAACTGCTGTCCTCACGGAGAAAGCCCCATTATGGATCCATGCGAATCGGATCAAGAAAGCACCAGACAATGTCAACCCTGGCTGCTCCATGATTCCATTGAGTATCGAGTAGTGTGGTACCTCTTGCTGGCAGCATTCCTGATGTCAACTATTATCATCCTGTTCCTGACCCTCAATCCTGGTGCGCTCCTGCACAAGCCCAAGCCATTCCCTAGTCCTGGTGTGCCCCGGCACAATAATAATAAAAGTGTAATTGACAATGTCACTAATCCCTTATCCATCCCTCTCACCCGTGACACAAGAGAGTTGCATGTGTCGGCGTGGGAAACTGACAATGCATTTGTTAAAGCTGCAACTAACTTATACAAAGTGACCAATCAGACTGACTTTTGTTGGGTTTGTGGCTATGTGCCTCATGGGGGAAAATGGGGTTATCTTTTTGTTGGTTTTCCTTTCACCACACACAACTTGACACAAATGATAAATGATGATACTATGTGGAATTTTACACCAATAATTAACACTGATAAAGGTTCTGAAAAGGATAGAGTCCACTTAGTTAATTGTGTAAACCATGGTGTTTTTGTTTCCAATAATCTTAATGGTACTATTTTTCACCCCCGTACACTAAGTCAAAGGCCCACTACAGTTGGTTTAATCTACAATGCAACTACACCAGTTAATGCTACACTGTTAAATGTATGGGGTGGGTCTTATCTTTCTTTTGAGTATATTCACAACTTTACTGTTAACTACACTGAACCACATAACACAATTCATAACTGGTTTTGGCGTAACAATAGAAATATAGGTAAGCAGACAGGTACTTTTACTGAAGCTAAGAGAAGAAGATTTCCTTCCTGTCCTCCAGTTATTAAGTTACCTTATGGTTATTATTGGTTTTGTGAAAGATGGGCAGTTAAAATTATACCATGTAGCCATCTATCACCCTGTTACTTGGGTTAAATATCCCCAGCATTAAGTATTCATGACACACTCCCTAGTGGTAAACTGCGCACACGTAGAGCTTCTAGTTTCACAGTTAAGACTAGTGATGCTGAAATAGCTATGGCATCCTGGTTTCCTACTGCAGAAGCAATGTGATTATATTATAAGCTTAATTTGTTTGCAACACTTGTAGACGCAGCCTACAATTCTACCGCAGATGCTATAGAGTTCTTGACTATGCGACAAGAACAGATAGCTCAGACCACTCTCCAGAAAAGAATGGCTCTAGATTATTTGCTAGCTGCAGAAGGAGGTGTATGTAAGCGCATAGGTTCTTCTTGCTGTGTTTTTATTTGGAATAACACTGGTAGAATACACCATGATCTTGATAATTTGCATGCATTCAATCACAGATACGTAAACAGCCTAAAAATTTCTTTGATGGTATAGATTGGACCTTTGGTCTGGGTTCCTGGCTAGGAGCCTTTGGTATGAAAATTTTAATGGATATTGCACTTATTCTTTTTCTTTTTCTTGCTTTCTTTTTTATATATAAGCTTACTGTGTGTGTGATTAATAAGCTTACCAGTACTAACACTGATACTCAGCATTCTCTTTTCCACAATGTGACTGATCCGCCATCTCTCTATAGAGTTCTTTATATTCGTTAATTTTTTTGCTTTTATGTTATTCTGTTAGAATAAAAGGGTTGTATGTTAGGAAATGTTATCATTACCGACGCCATCTTGTTTTAGTTGCCATTTTGTCTTAGGCATCCATCTTTTCTAAGAAACATTTATTATAGCAGTTTATTATGTAGTGGGAAAGATGTAGATGTTATGAATCTTTTTATAGCTAGATTGGCCTTGTAAATGTTCCTGGTGATGCGCCTTGAAGCTGTTATCTCTATAAGATGCCCACACGGCATTGCTTTGGGCCCAGATGTACTTTTATTATGGTTATAGAAACTCTTCTCAAAACTCTACTTTACCTAATTATAATAATGAGCTTATTTCTTTGCTGACAAATACTGTGTAAAATGACGCGGTCATGAACGTGTCATCATATTAACTCTATATGCTGTAATGATTGCCTATAAGAAGTGTTGTTCATCTTTTAATAAACAGAGCAGATGTTAGACTGATTGCTACGTGGTCTGATTTCTGTTCTCTGGGATATCCTATCAAATAATCTATTCATTTCCAGCTGATACGGTGTGTTCCAGGCTACTCATACTCTGGCCCTAAATGTTTAAATTTATTGATATATATAATTTGAAGTGATGTCCTAGGCATAGGCCTAATTGGAATTTTGGAGATATGTGCTTGATTATATTTTTATATGTAAATGCATATTGATATTTAAATAGGAGCATACCTCCAACTAGTCCTATACCTGGGACAGCAATAAATATTACAAATAACAATACATTTTTAAAGTAAAACACTTCCATTGTTTGCAAATTTTAATATCTCCATGGGAACTAGGCCTAAAAAAGCTTATTTTTTCCTCTTTTACACCTAGTTAAGCATGTCAAAATGTTTGAGACTTTATTGACAGTTTCCGACAGTCTTTCGGCTTCTATTATTTTCTATGAGACGCATACTTTTTTCTGGTAGCAAGACCCTGGCAGCCAGTAATGATAGAAAGTGTTTCATCGGAACGATCTGATGATAAGTGTAATGGTTTCTGAAAGCAGTTTTTTTCATTTTGCGGCTCAACGCAAAACCATTTACAGCTCAAAGGAAATGAGACCTTAATTTGTTAACAAAAATGTTTTAACCTCTTATTTTCTATGATGTACCTCATCAGAACAGCAGAGAAGCAGCTGAACGGCCACTTAAAACTAAATAAAGTAAAAGCAGTAGCTAACTATTTTACAAGCTAACAACAGCACAAAAAAGTTGTTGTTATTTTGTTTTTGTTTTTCATAGTCAGGATTGGCCAAGAACAAAAGTGAAATTTACATACTTGGCTGACAAAAGAATCAAATAACTAACAAAGGACATTGCCGGATATAGTTATTTAATTGTGTACATTTAAAACCTTTACCACTTGAAGGTAAATTTGTACTTTTCAAACCTTTTCCCACTTGCAGAAAAGCTTTTCTTACCTTCAGACTAATAGGCCTAGATTACGAGTTGTTCGTTATGGTTAAAAAGCAGCGCTAAGGGGTCCTAACACTGCTTTTTAACGCCTGCTGGTATTACGAGTCTTGAAATGACAGGCTCACCACCACCACTTTTTTGGTCAGAGGCAAAAATATCGCAAATCCACTTGAGTCAATTGCGTATCTAATGTAAGTTTAGATGCCGGCCCATTTTTGGTGAACAACCTGGGTTGTTCTTGCTCATTGGTGGATAAATTCACCCACCAATAAACAAGTGCTGTCTAGTTTTCTGAAACAAAAAATTGCTTAGATGCTTTCTTTTTCAAATAAAGATAGCAAAAGAATGAAGAAAATTTGATAATAGGAGTAAATTAGAAAGTTGCATAAAATTGCATGATCTATCTGAATCACTAAATAAAAAAAATTGGGTTCAGTGTCTCTTTAATGTTTGGCTGAAGCCATTTATTATCAATCAATTGTGTTTACTCTTTTTAAATCACATTGACAACAGACAGAAACTACCCAAATGACCCTTATCAAGAGTTTACATACCCTGGTGATTTTGACCTGATAACATGCACACAAGTTGGAACAAAGGGGTTTGAATGACTATTAAAGGTAACCATCATCACCTGTGATCTGTTTGCTTGTAATTAGTGTGTGTATAAAAAATCAATGAGTTTCTGGACTCCTGACAGACCCTTGCATCTTTTATCCAGTGCTGAACTGATGTTTCTGGATTCTGAGTCATGGGGAAAGCAAAAGAATTGTCAAAGGATCTGCCGGAAAAGGTAGTTGAACTGTATAAAAGAGGAAAGGGATATAAAAAGATATCCAAGGAATTGAGAATACCAATCAGCAGTGTTGAAACTCTAATCAAGAAGTGGAAAATGAGGGTTTCTGTTGAAACCAAACCACGGTCAGGTAGACCAACTAAAATTTCAGCCACAACTGTCAGGAAAATTGTTTGGATGCAAAGAAAAAACCACAAATAACTTCAGGTGAAATACATGACTCTCTGAAAACATGTGGTGTGGCTGTTTCAAGATGCACAATAAGGAGGCACTAGAAGAAAGATGAACTGCATGGTCAAGTCGCCAGAAGAAAGCCATTACTACGCAAATGCCACAAAGTATCCCGCTTAAAATACGCCAAACAGCACAGAGACAAGCCTCAAACCTTCTGGCACAAAGTCATTTGGAGTGATAAGACCAAAAATGTAGATTTTTTACCACAATCATAAACGCTACATTTCAACAAGGCCTATGATGAAAGGTACACCATTCCTACTGTGAAACACAAAGGTGGATCGCTGATGTTTTGGGAATGTGTGAGCTACAAAGGCACAGGAAATTTGGTCAGAATTGATGGAAAGATGAATGCAGCATGTTATCAAAAAATACTGGAGGAAAATTTGCATTCATCAGCCCAGAAGCTGCGCATGGGACGTACTTGGACATCCCAACATGATGATGATCCTAAACACAAGGCCAAGTCAACCTGTCATTGGCTACAGCACAATTAAGTAAAGGTTCTGGAGTGGCCATCTCAGTCTCCTGTCCTCAATATCATTGAGCCACTCTGGGGAGAATTTACAGGAACAGGAGACTTTTTGCTTTTTACAAGGAAGAATGGGCAGCTTTACCATCTGAGAAGATAAAGAGCCTCATCCACAAATACCACAAAAGACTTCAAGCTGTCATTGATGTTAAAGGGGGCAATACACGGTATTAAGAACTGGGGAATGTAAACTTTTGATCAGGGTCATTTGGGTAGTTTCTGTTGTCATTATGATTTAAAAAGAGTAAACACATTTGATTGATAATAAATTGCTTCAGCCAAACACTAACCATTAGTGAAAGAAAAGTTTTTGTGTTATCATTCATATTCTCTGAAAAATGGCCAAGAAATAATAAATTCTGCCAGGGTATGTAAACTTATGAGCACAACTGTAACATAAAATCCGGCAGTCTCAATCCAATGCAGATCGATGCTTAAGTCATTACAGATGTTCCAAATACACATTCGGCTCTATTTGACACTTTTTCCCATTTATCAAACTTCTAACAGGTACGCTTGTGGCTATTCGGACACAGCATACCTGGTTTACAATCTGCCACCCTTGAGGCTGCGGATGCCATAGAAATCAATGGGAGTATGAAAGCACCAAAAGATTATGTTCGATGCTGCAAGAGAATGAAGCATACCCCATTGATTTTGATGGTAGAAAAAAAGTTAAGTTTACACCTAACACCCTAACATAAACCCAGAGTCTAAAAACTATTAATCTGCCACCCCAACATTGCCGCCACCTACATAATGTTATTAACCCCTATTCCGCCACTCCCCGACCCCGCCGCAACATTAATAAAGTTATTAACCCCTATCCCGACACTTCCCGACACCGCCTCAATCTAAATAAAGTTAATAACCCCTAACTGTCAGTCCCCCACATCGCAAAAAAACGAAATTAAGCTATTAACCCCTAAACCTAAAAACCTCTTAACTTTAAATTAAAATTACAACATCCCTATCTTCAAATAAATTTAAACTTACCTGTAGAATTAAAATAAACTAATTTTAAACTATTAATTAACCTTACCTAACTATTATACTACAATTAAAATAAACTACCAATTAAATAAACTAAATTACATATTAAAAAACCTAACCCTACTAAAATTATTTAAATATACAATTAAACATTATTACAAAGTCCTAAAGTACAAAAACAAAGAAACACTAACGGCTAGATTAAGAGTTTTGTGTTATGGTGAAAAAGCAGCGTTAGGTTATAACGCTACTTTTTCACCACCGCTGCTATTACGAGTCTTGCAGGTTAAGGGGCATCGCACACTTTTTTGACCATAACGCAAATCAACTTACGCAAATTGCGTAAAGTCTTTTTTCCATGGGATTTCAATAGCGCCAATATTACAAGAATTTCCTGAGAAGCCAAAAAGTGAGCGGTACACCCTATACCGCCAAGATCCGTAATGCATTCTAAAGTCAGTAGTTATGAGTTTTACGCTACAAAGCTGTAACATAAAACTCATAACTAAAGTGTTACAAAGTACACTAAGACCCATAAACTACCTATTAACCCCTAAAACGAGGCCCTCCCGCATCGCAATCAGCCAATAAGATTGAGCTCGCATTCTATTGACTGTTCCAATCAGCCAATAGTATTTTTTCAACCTTAATTCCGATTGGCTGATAGAATTCTATCAGCCAATCGGAATCTAAGGGAAGCCATCTTGGATGTCACTTAAAGTAACCTTCATTCGTTGAGAGTCGTCGTAAGAAGAGGATGCTCTGCGCCGGATGTCTTAAAGATGGACCCGCTCCGTGCCAAATGGATGAAGATAGAAGATGCCGTCTGGATGAAGACTTCTGCCCACCTGGAGGACCACTTCTCCCGGCTTGGATGAAGACTTCTCCCGGCTTCGTTGAGGACTTCTTGCCGCTTCATTGAGGACTTCTCCTGGCTTCGTTGACGATGGATGTCTGGTCTTCAAAACTGTAAGTGGATCTTCGGGGGATAGTGTTAGGTTTTTTTAAGGGTTTATTGGATGAGTTTTAGTTTTAGATTAATGTTTGGGCAGAAATAGAGCTAAATGTCCTTTTAAGGGCAATGCCCATCTAAATGCCCCTTTCAGGGTAATGTGGAGCTTAGGTTTTTTTAGTTTTACTGTTGGGGGGTTGTTTGTATTTTTTTTTACAGGTAAAAGATCTGATTTATTTGGGGCAATTCCGCAAAAGGCCCTTTAAAGGGCTAATGGTAGTTTAGTTTAGGTTAGGTTTTTTTTGTTTTTTTTGGGGGGGGCCTTTTCTTTATTTTGATAGGGCTATTAGATTCGGTGTAATTAGTTTAAATATCTTGTAATTTGTTTTTATATTTTGTGTAATTTAGTGTTTGTTTGTTTTTTGTAATTTAGGTATTTGTATTTAATTTAGTTAATTGTATTTAATTTAGGTAATTTATTTAATTGTAGTGTAAGGTTAGGTGTAAGTGTATGACAGGTTAGGTTTTATTTTACAGGTAAATTTGTACTTATTTTAGCTAGGTAGATAATAACTATTTAGTAATTATTCTACCTAGTTAAAATAAATACAAACTTGCCTGTGAAATAAATATAAAACCGAAGCTAGATACAATGTAACTATTAGTTATATTGTAGCTAGCTTAGGGTTTATTTTACAGGTAAGTATTTTGTTTTAAATAGGAATTATTTAGTTATTAATAGTAGGTTTTCTTTAGATTTATTTTAATTATATTTAAGTTAGTGGGTGTTAGGGTTAGACTTAGGTTTAGGGGTTAATAAATGTAGTATAGTGGCAGCGACATTGGGGGCGGCAGATTAGGGGTTAATAAATATAGGTAGGTGGCGACGATGTTAGGGGCAGCAGATTAGGGGTTAATAATTGTAGGTAGGGTGTGGCGATGTTAGGGGCGGCAGATTAGGGGTTAATAAATATAATATAGGTGTCGGCTATGTCGGGGGCAGCAGATTAGGGGTTAATAAGTGTAAGATTAGGGGTGTTTAGACTCGGGGTTCATGTTAGGGTGTTAGGCGTAAACATAAATTTTGTTTCCCCATAGGAATCAATGGGGCTGCGTTACTGAGCTTTACGCTGCTTTATTGCAGGTGTTAGACTTTTTTTTAGCCGGCTCTCCCCATTGATGTCTATGGGGAAATCGTGCACGAGCACGTACAACCAGCTCACCGCTGACTTAAGCAGCACTGGTATTGGAGTGCGGTATGGAGCACATGTTTGCTCTATGCTCACTTCTTGTCTTTTAACGCCGGGTTTATAAAAAACTGTAATACCAGCGCTGTACGTAAGTGAGCGGTGACAATAACGTGCAAGTTAGCACCGCAACCCTCATAAAGCAAAACTCGTAATCTAGCCACAAATTATCAAAAATAAAAAATTTAAACCTAATCTAATAGCCCTATCAAAATAAAAAAGCCCCCCAAAATAAAAATACCCTAGCCTACAATAAACTGATTGAAACAGCCAATTGGATGAAATCTCATTCCTATTGGCTGATTGGAACAGCCAATAGGATGAGAGCTCAATCCTATTGGCTGATTGGAACAGCCAATAGGATTTTAGCAGCTCTAATTTCTATTGGCTAATTGAAATCTTTCAGCCAATAGGAATGCAACGGCGTCACTTGCATTCAAGTTCCAGTGAACGGTGGGGACCGTATGAAGAGGATGCTCCGTGATGGATGTCTTCAGGATGGACCCGCTCCGCGCCGGCTGGATGAAGATAGAAGAGGCCACATGGATGAAGACTTCTTGCAGCATGGATGAAGACTTCTTGTCACCTGGATGAGGACTTTGCCGGCTGGATGGATCCTTCAATGCCCATACAAATGCCCTTTCAGTGCAATCGGTAGCTTAGGTTATTTTAGATTTAGTTTTTTTATTTGGGGGGGGGGTTGGTTGGGTGGTGGGTTTTAATGTTGGTGGGTGTTTGTATTTTTTTTACAGGTAAAAGAGCTAATATCTTTGGGGCAATGCCCCACAAAAGGCTCTTTTAATGGCCATTGGTAGTTTATTGTAGGCTAGGTTTTTTTATTTTGGGGGGGGGAGTTCTTTTATTTTGATAGGGCTATTAGATCAGGTGTAAAAAAAAATATTTTTGATAATTTGGTTTATTATTTTTTGTAATTTAGTGTTTGTTTGTTTGTTTTTGGTAACTTATGCCTAGATTACGAGTCTTGCGTTAGCCTTAAAAATGCTTTTTACCGCCCTCTGGTATTACGAGTCTGGTAGGCACAGGTGTACCGCTCACTTTTATTCCACGATTCGCGCATTCCGCAAATCCCCTTACGTCAATTGCGTATCCTATCTTTTGGGATGGGATTTGCCTAACGCCGGTACTACGAGTCTTGGAAAAAGTGAGCGGTACACCCTCTCCTGTCAAGACTCCTACCGCATTTAAAAGTCAGTAGTTAAGAGTTTTATGGGCTAACGCCGTAACATAAAACTCTTAAACTGCTAAAAAGTACACTAACACCCATAAACTACCTATTAACCCCTAAACTGAGCCCCCCCTGCACATCGCAAACACTTAAATACATTTTTTAACCCCTAATCTGCTGACCGGACATCGCAGCCACTGTAATAAATATATTAACCCCTAAACCGCCGCACTCCCGCCTCACAAACACTAGTTAAATATTATTAACCCCTAATCTGCCATCCCTAACATCGCCGCCACCTACCTACATTTATTAACCCCTAATCTGCCGCCCCAACGTCGCCGCCACTATATTAAAGTTATTAACCCCTAAACCTAAATCTAACCCTAAATCTAATCCCCCCTAACTTAAATATAATTTAAAATAACTAATAGTTACATTGTAGCTATCTCAGGGTTTATTTTTATTTTACAGGCAAGTTTGTATTTATTTTAACTAGGTACAATAGTTATTAAATAATTATTAACTATTTAATAACTACCTAGCTAACATAAGTACAAATTTACCTGTAAAATAAACCCTGTTACAATTACACCTAACACTACACTATAATTAAATTAATTACCTAAACTAACTACAATTAATTACAATTAAATTAAATAAACTAAAGTAAGGGGAAAAAAAACTAAATTACAAAAAATAATAAAATAATTAGAAGAATTTTAAACTAATTACACCTACTCTAATCCCCCTAATAAAATAAAAAAAGCCCCCCAAAATAATAAAAAAGCCCCCCAAAATAATAAAAATCCCTACCCTATACTAAATTACAAATAGCCCTTAAAAGGGCTTTTTGTGGGGCATTGCCGGAAAGTAATGAGCTCTTTTACCTGTAAAAAAAAGACAATACTCCCCCAAACATTAAAACCCACCACCCACACAACCAATCCTACTCTAAAACACACCCAACCCCCCCTTAATAAAACCTAACACTAACCCGTTGAAGATTACCCTACCTTGAGACGTCTTCACCCAACCGGGCACAAGTGGTCCTCCAGAGGGGCAGAAGTCTTCATCCGATCCGGGCAGAAGAGGACCTCCAGACGGGCAGAAGTCTTCATCCAGGCGGCATCTTCTATCTTCATCCATCCGGAGCGGAGCAGGTCCATCTTCAAGCCAGCCAACGTGGAGCATACTCTTCCAACGACATCCAAGATGGCGTCCCTTGAATTCCGATTGGCTGATAGGATTCTATCAGCCAATCGGAATTAAGGTAGGAAAAATCCTATTGGCTGATCCAATCAGCCAATAGGATTGAGCTTGCATTCTATTGGCTGATTGGAACAGCCAATAGAATGCGAGCTCAATCCTATTGGCTGATTGGATCAGAGGGATAGTAGTGATATAGTGAAAAGAGGGTTGGCGCTTACTAAAAAATCCTGTATGCCTGGTGGATGGGGAAAACTACTCCTCCTCAGTAGTTTAGGTTGAGAACAATTGCAGGAACTTGGATTTCCACTGGCGCTTATAAATTAAGCTAGGATTTATGCTACCATTATATGTGTAACTTATCTAAGTGAGATATTATAAGTGAATCTGATTTGTATCAGGTGAAAAAACAATAGTGTCTAAGTGTCTCAGACAACGGATATTTAGGATTTAAGTCCTATGTGTTGACTGGTATAAAATATTTTCTTAATATTTTTTGTTATATGAAAAATAATAATACTAAATCTGTAATTACAGATGGAGTGGATAGTGTTCGTGAATAGGTTATGAGGAGTAAATAAGTGTAAGTGAAGCTGGTGGCGATCCAATTAGCAGTGATTAGAAATGGATATAACTATATCCGAAAAATAAAGAAGGATGTAGAAGTGTATAAAACTATTTTATAAACTAAATTTACTGTCAACAATAAAACATTTAGGATTAACTAAAAAATTTATGTCAAATAAAACAAATAAAAGCAAATAAAACAAGGGACGTCTCCCTATGATTTTTTTCTCAGTAAGTCGAGTGACTTGACAATATATGGTCTCTGAATATAACTTGATGAACAAAATGCCACCTTGGGATTAAAGCAAGCTGTAAGGTACCTTACAAATGTCTGTTGGAAATCGTGTAAGTGCCGATGTTCTGTGAGCTTCCTTCTCAGTTTTGTTCCTTCGCGGCTTAACGTGAGAAACAAACAAGCCTCCGTTCCTGATTGGTGGTTAGGGGTCACACCTCTCTTAGGATAGGCTGTGACTGTGCACGCTGGATGTTTAGCGTGTTCAGATGTAGGTAGTCTTTTTCAAGATGTTTGGACTGCAGCTGTAAAAAACTTTTTTCTTCTGCACTTTGGTGTGCGGTGTTGGGGATCCACTGTTAGAAAGAAAAGCTGTGCTCCACTTTCTCGCTGATCAGATCCTTGGTCCTCCTTGTGGTTTTGGCTCCTAAGTCATGAAAATTAGAGAGTCCACTTGAGGGGCTGGATCGCAGCTTTTAGGAGTTTGTAAGACTTTCTTTAAACGTGGTTGTAGAAAAGTGGTAGTAGAAAAGTCTGGAGTAAAATCTACGCGTTTCACCCTCTGGGGGCTTTATCAAGATACTCCAGACAGGTTGGGTGCTTCCTTATAAAGGTGTTTCTTGTGATCTTATTGGTTAGGTAATTAAGGCAGGTTCCATGGAGGCACACCTTCTTAGGTTTAAGGTGGAATTGCAGGTTAGCAGTTTTTGGTATATAAAGGTGGTAATAAGGTTCACTTTATGCTTTTCACTCAACTTTTGACAAAATTAGACATTCATTTATGGAATCTTATACACATATCAAATTTTATTAACTAACTATTAACTCATAATATATTTTTATGATAGGGAACACAAAAAATGTAAGTTTATATAAAATAGGCAATTTGGACTTTCTATCTAGAAAAGTTACATTAGAAATAATACCTTATGTTGTGAGGTGTTACACATAACGTTAAGCTAGTTTTAAAGCGATCTCTGAGGCAATAGATTAGTGTTATGGATGAATTGTTGGTGTAAATATTACCATTCAGAATTACTGACGTTATACCTACATAAGTGATATCACTAAAGGTTGACTTGATGAAATAGTGTACATGGAGGACAGTAAGTTCATCATATGTTAGGATTGGGATTATAATTTTATCAAATTAATGCAGATTTTCTAATTCTGAATCTATTTGTAGGATTGGACTGCCTATAATTAGACGGATAGAGTTATTTGCGATATTAAAGATTATATATATCAATATCACTTATGAGTGTACCTACATTTGGTTGTTTTGGGGGATCGCTCCTAAATATAAGGTATCAAGGGTACATAAAGCAAATATAACAAAAACATGTAATTACAAATTTCAAAGAAAAATGGATATCTCTAATTCTGAATTTAGTCCTAGTGGCTGGAGGGTCTGTAATGTATATATGGTTTCTGATTCCATTCTAAGGAGTTCAACTTCTAAGTTACCTCCCCTCCAATTCGGAGTGATCTTTTTAATCCCCCAATATTTAAAAGCTGATAGATTATTGTTATGGTGTTCTTTAAAATGTTGGTATAAGTAGGTTTCTTTTTTGCCTTTCTCTATTGTCCATAGATGTTCTCGGATTCTTTCCCTGAGAGTCCTAGTCGTTTCTCCAATGTATTGTTTATTACATGTGCATTGGATCATATATATTACCCCTTTATCTTGACATCTAATTGTGCAGTCTATGTCATATATTTTTCCAGTTTGTGTGGACTTGTAATTTTTTGTTTTACAACTATGTTGGCAGGACTTACATCCAAAACAGGGAAAAAAACCTTTAATATCGTTACCTTATAGGCTGATTTGTTTAGTGTTTTGATGTTCAGTCTTAAACTCACTAGGGGATAGAATATTTTTTAGGTTTTTTGCCTTTCTGTATAGAATATTGGGGTATGGCGATACTTTGTTGCCTATTATTGGATCATTATATACCAAATGCCAATGTTTGTTAACAATCTTTTTCAAGGTTTTGAAGTCATCATTATAATTGGTGATTAGTGGTACATTAATAATAGTATTTTCTGGAGTGTTTACTTTAGATTTGTCTTTATATTTTAAATATTCATTTCTATCAGTTGCTTCCACATCTTTTTTTGCTTTTGTTACTATCTCTTTTTTATAGCCTTTCTCTAGAAATTTTCTTTCTAGAAAGTCCGCTTGTTCCAAATAATCTATTGTTTTAGAACAGTTTCGACGTAATCGAATACATTGTCCCTTTGGAACATTCTCTTTCTATCTTTTTAGATGACAGCTTTCTGAATGTATTAAATTGTTGGCGTCTACTGTTTTAAAATGTGTTTTTGTGTTTATTAAATTGTCAATAATTTCCATTTCTAAATCCAGAAAAATTATTTTTGTTTTACTTATATTGTTTGTGAATTTCAGACCTATTGTATTATGATTCATATCGTTAAGGAACTTTTCTAAATGGACAATATCCCCTCTCCAAATCATCAGGATATCATCTATGTACCGTTTGTATAGCACAAGGTTTGCGCCAAGCTCATGGCTCTGGATAAATTATTGTTCCCAGTTACCCATGAATAAGTTAGCGTAGTTTGGCGCAAACCTCGTGCCCATAGCTGTACCTGTTATCTGAAGGAAAAATTTCCGATTGAAAGAAAAATAGTTTTGATTCAAAATAAAAGAGATTCCCTCCAATAAGAATTTGGCCTGATCTTTCTCAAGTGTTTTGTCATTAGATAGATAATTTTCCACTGCTTTTATACCGTAATTATGTTTGATACTTGTGTAGAGTGATGAAACATCACTAGTGATGAGGTAATAATCATAATAACATGGCAAGACAATTATTACCTCATCACTAGTGATGTTTCATCACTCTACACAAGTATCAAACATAATTACGGTATAAAAGCAGTGGAAAATTATCTATCTAATGACAAAACACTTGAGAAAGATCAGGCCAAATTCTTATTGGAGGGAATCTCTTTTATTTTGAATCAAAACTATTTTTCTTTCAATGGGAAATTTTCCCTTCAGATAACAGGTACAGCTATGGGCACGAGGTTTGCGCCAAGCTACGCTAACTTATTCATGGGTAACTGGGAACAAGAATTTATCCAGAGCCATGAGCTTGGCGCAAACCTCGTGCTATACAAACGGTACATAGATGATATCCTGATGATTTGGAGAGGGGATATTGTCCATTTAGAAAAGTTCCTTAACGATATGAATCATAATACAATAGGTCTGAAATTCACAAACAATATAAGTAAAACAAAAATAATTTTTCTGGATTTAGAAACTGAAATTATTGACAATTTAATAAACACAAAAACACATTTTAAAACAGTAGATGCCAACAATTTAATACATTCAGAAAGCTGTCATCTAAAAAGATGAAAAGAAAATGTTCCAAAGGGACAATGTATTCGATTACGTCGAAACTGTTCTAAAACAATAGATTATTTGGAACAAGCGGACTTTCTAGAAAGAAAATTTCTAGAGAAAGGCTATAAAAAAGAGATAGTAACAAAAGCAAAAAAATATGTGGAAGCAACTGATAGAAATGAATATTTAAAATATAAAGACAAATCTAAAGTAAACACTCCAGAAAATACTATTATTAATGTACCACTAATCATCAATTATAATGATGACTTCAAAACCTTGAAAAAGATTGTTAACAAACATTGGCATTTGGTACAAAATGATCCAATAATAGGCAACAAAGTATCGCCATACCCCAATATTCTATACAGAAAGGCAAAAAACCTAAAAAATATTCTATCCCCTAGTGAGTTTAAGACTGAACATCAAAACACTAAACAAATCAGCCTATTAGGTAACGATATTAAAGGTTTTTTCCCTGTTTTGGATGTAAGTCCTGCCAACATAGTTGTAAAACAAAAAATTACAAGTCCACACAAACTGGAAAAATATAAGACATAGACTGCACAATTAGATGTCAAGATAAAGGGGTAATATATATGATCCAATGCACATGTAATAAACAATACATTGGAGAAACGGCTAGGACTCTCAGGGAAAGAATCCGAGAACATCTACGGGCAATAGAGAAAGGCAAAAAAGAAACCTACTTATACCAACATTTTAAAGAACACCATAACAATAATCTATCAGATTTTAAATATTGGGGGATTAAAAAGATCACTCCGAATTGGAGGGGAGGTAACTTAGAAGTTGAACTCCTTAGAATGGAATCAGAAACCATATATACATTACAGACCCTCCAGCCACTAGGACTAAATTCAGAATTAGAGATATCCATTTTTCTTTGAAATTTCTAATTACATGTTTTTGTTATATTTGCTTTATGTACCCTTGATACCTTATATTTAGGAGCGATCCCCCAAAACAACCAAATGTAGGTACACTCATAAGTGATATTGATATATATAATCTTTAATATCGCAAATAACTCTATCCGTCTAATTATAGGCAGTCCAATCCTACAAATAGATTCAGAATTAGAAAATCTCTATATCTGCATTAATTTGATAAAATTATAATCCCAATCCTAACATATGATGAACTTACTGTCCTCCATGTACACTATTTCATCAAGTCAACCTTTAGTGATATCACTTATGTAGGTATAACGTCAGTAATTCTGAATGGTAATATTTACACCAACAATTCATCCATAACACTAATCTATTGCCTCAGAGATCGCTTTAAAACTAGCTTAACGTTATGTGTAACACCTCACAACATAAGGTATTATTTCTAATGTAACTTTTCTAGATAGAAAGTCCAAATTGCCTATTTTATATAAACTTACATTTTTTGTGTTCCCTATCATAAAAATATCTTATGAGTTAATAGTTAGTTAATAAAATTTAATATGTGTATAAGATTCCATAAATGAATGTCTAATTTTGTCAAAAGTTGAGTGAAAAGCATAAAGTGAACCTTATTACCACCTTTATATACCAAAAACTGCTAACCTGCAATTCCACCTTAAACCTAAGAAGGTGTGCCTCCATGGAACCTGCCTTAATTACCTAACCAATAAGATCACAAGAAACACCTTTATAAGGAAGCACCCAACCTGTCTGGAGTATCTTGATAAAGCCCCCAGAGGGTGAAACGCATAGATTTTACTCCAGACTTTTCTACTACCACTTTTCTACAACCACGTTTAAAGAAAGTCTTACAAACTCCTAAAAGCTGCGATCCAGCCCCTCAAGTGGACTCTCTAATTTTCATGACTTAGGAGCCAAAACCACAAGGAGGACCAAGGATCTGATCAGCGAGAAAGTGGAGCACAGCTTTTCTTTCTAACAGTGGATCCCCAACACCGCACACCAAAGTGCAGAAGAAAAAAGTTTTTTACAGCTGCAGTCCAAACATCTTGAAAAAGACTACCTACATCTGAACACGCTAAACATCCAGCGTGCACAGTCACAGCCTATCCTAAGAGAGGTGTGACCCCTAACCACCAATCAGGAACGGAGGCTTGTTTGTTTCTCACGTTAAGCCGCGAAGGAACAAAACTGAGAAGGAAGCTCACAGAACATCGGCACTTACACGATTTCCAACAGACATTTGTAAGGTACCTTACAGCTTGCTTTAATCCCAAGGTGGCATTTTGTTCATCAAGTTATATTCAGAGACCATATATTGTCAAGTCACTTGACTTACTGAGAAAAAAATCATAGGGAGACGTCCCTTGTTTTATTTGCTTTTATTTGTTTTATTTGCCATAAATTTTTTAGTTAATCCTAAATGTTTTATTGTTGACAGTAAATTTAGTTTAATAAAATAGTTTTATACACTTCTACATCCTTCTTTATTTTTCGGATATAGTTATATCCATTTCTAATCACTGCTAATTGGATCGCCACCAGCTTCATTTACACTTATTTACTCCTCATAACCTATTCACGAACACTATCCACTCCATCTGTAATTACAGATTTAGTATTATTATTTTTCATATAACAAAAAATATTAAGAAAATATTTTATACCAGTCAACACATAGGACTTAAATCCTAAATATCCGTTGTCTGAGACACTTAGACACTATTGTTTTTTCACCTGATACAAATCAGATTCACTTATAATATCTCACTTAGATAAGTTACACATATAATGGTAGCATAAATCCTAGCTTAATTTATAAGCGCCAGTGGAAATCCAAATTCCTGTGATTGGATCAGCCAATAGGATTGAACTTCAATCCTATTGGCTGATTGCATCAGCCAATAGGATTTTTCCTACCTTAATTCCGATTGGCTGATAGAATCCTATCAGCCAATTGGAATTCCAGGGACGCCATCTTGGATGACGTCATTTAAGGAACCTTCATTCTTCAGTTGGATGTCATTGGAAGAGGATGCTCCGCGTCGGCTGGCTTCAAGATGGACCCGCTCCACTCAGGATGGATGAAGATAGAAGATGCCGCCTGGATGAAGACTTCTGCCCATCTGGAGGTCCACTTCTGCCTGGATCGGATGAAGACTTCTGCCCGTCTGGAGGACCACTTGTGCCCGGTTGGGTGAAGACGTCTCAAGGTAGGGTGATCTTCAAGGGGTTAGTATTAGGTTTTATTAAGGGGAGATTGGGTGGGTTTTAGAGTAGGGTTGGGTGTGTGGGTGGTGGGTTTTAATGTTGGGGGGTATTGTCTTTTTTTTTACAGGTAAAAGAGCTGATTACTTTGGGGCAATGCAGCGCAAAAAGCCCTTTTAAGGGTTATTTGTAATTTAGTATAGGGTAGGGATTTTTATTATTTTGGGGGGCTTTTTTATTTTATTAGGGGGATTAGAGTAGGTGTAATTAGTTTAAAATTCTTGTAATTATTTTATTATTTTTTGTAATTTAGTGTTTTTTTTTCTTACTTTAGTTTATTTAATTTAATTGTATTTAATTGTAGTTAGTTTAGGTAATTAATTTAATTATTGTGCAGTGTTAAGTGTAATTGTAACTTAGGTTAGGGTTTATTTTACAGGTAAATTTGTACTTATTTTAGCTAGGTAGTTATTAAATAGTTAATAACTATTTAATAACTATTGTACCTAGTTAAAATAAATACAAACTTGCCTGTAAAATAAAAATAAACCCTTAGATAGCTACAATGTAACTATTAGGTATATTGTAGCTAGCTTAGGGTTTATTTTATAGGTAAGTATTTAGTTTTAAATAGGAATAATTTATTTAATTCTAGTAATTTTATTTATATAATTTTAAATTATATTTAAGTTAGGGGGGTTAGACTTAGGGTTAGACTTAGGTTTAGGGGTTAATATATTTATTATAGTGGCGGCGACGTTGGGGGCAGCAGATTAGGGGTTAATAAGTGTAGTTAGGTGGCGGCGACATTGGGGGCGGAAGATTAGGGGTTAATAAATATAATGTAGGGTTCAGCGATGTTGGGGGCAGCAGATTAGGGGTTCATTAGTATAATGTAGGTTGCGGCGGTGAGCAGAAACTATGCGTTAGAACTGCAAGCATTACCGACAAAAACTTGTAATCTACCCGTTAGTGTTTTTGTACTTTAGGACTTTGTAATAATGTTTAATTGTATATTTAAATAATTTTAGTAGGGTTAGGTTTTTTAATATGAAATTTAGTTTATTTAATTGGTAGTTTAATTTAATTGTATTAGGGTAGGTTAATTAATAGTTTAACATTTCTTTATTTTATTTCTACAGGTAAGTTTAAATTTATTTGAAGATAGAGATGTTGTAATTTTAATTTAAAGTTAAAGGGACAGTCTACACCAGAATTTTTATTGTTTAAAAAGATAGATAATCCCTTTATTACCCATACCCTAGTTTTGCATAACCAACACAGTTATATAAATACACTTTTTACCTCAGTGATTATTCTGTATCTAAGCCTCTGCAAACTGCCCCCTTATTTCAGTTCTTTTCACAGACATCCATTTTAGCAAATCAAAACTGGCTCACTGGAACTTCACGTGTGTGAGCACAGTGTTTTCTATTTGACACACATGAACTAACACCCTCTAGTGGTGAAAAACTGTAAAAATGCCCTGAGTGAAGAGGCGGATTCAAGGTCTTAGAAATTAGCATATGAACCTCCTAGGTTTAGCTTTCAACTAAGAATACCAAGAGAACAAAGCAAAATTGGTTATAAAAGTAAATTGGAAAATTGTTTAAAATTGCATTCTCTATCTGAATCATGAAAGTTTATTTTGGAGTAGACTGTCCCTTTAAGAGGTTGTTAGGTTTAGGGGTTAATAGCTTAATTCAGTTTTTTGTGATGTGGGGGGCTGATGGTTTAGGGGTTAATAGGTTTAGTTAGTGGTGGTGATGTGGGAGGCCAGAGGTTTAGGGATTAATAACTTTATGTTGCGGCGGTGTTGGGGAGCAGCTGGATAGGGGTTAATAACTTTATTTATGTTGCAGCAGGGTTGGGGAGTGGCGGGATAGCCATTAATAAGTTTATTTAGGTTGCTGCGGTATCGGGGAGCAGCGGGATAGGGGTTAAAAATTTTAGTATAGTGGCGGCATTTAGTGAAATGGTATAAAAAAGTTGGGAAAAAGCCGAATGGACACGAGATCGATAACTGGTTAGTTAACAACAGTCCGATGCTCATTGCCCCGTACTTGGTGCGCATGTTTTTGACAGCTTTTTTTATAAATAAGGAGAGCGTATTGAGATCCGCGGCCATGATGTTTAACGCAACATAGTTGACGCTTTGATAAATATCCCCTTGTATCTCCATTAAAGTCTATGGAAAATTTTTAACTTACCATCAGTTTTCAGACTTTACCACCTCAATGGAAACTAGGCCCTAGTCATCAAGCCATATGTATATATAATGTAAACACACATACACACACACACATATATATATATATATATATATATATATATATATATATATATATATATATATATATATATATATATATATATATATATATATATATATATAAATGATATTTATTAATAAAACATATTATACTTTTATATTGGTATGTTCAATATCAAAGCTAATATAACAATTCAGAATAGAGTTTATGTTTATCCCTTTACTAAACAAAACATTGTCAGCAGGATAACAAATGCTTAAGAAAGACAAATCTGTATATTTTCCCAGATACTCATAAGCCATCTGTTCATCTACATTTAACTATTTTTGCCATCTGTTGACTTTTTATAAAGCAGAACAGTCCATTATCCCTGTTGTTTAGTTTAATATTTAAATGTGTAGTACTCTTAACTTTTTTTATTATACCATTCTATTTTAATCCCCATTAAAAAAAACAAAAAAAACATCAGTGACATTTTAATTGAAATTTTATTAAATAAAGAGACCCTAATACCATGCTTTCTTTTACTGACCTTAAATTATATCTTTTTTCATAGCACATATACGTAAGTATTATAGCTCAAACTGAGATACTACATTGATAAGAGGGCAACATTGTCAATGTTATATGAAATCTCATGTAGTTAATAGTTTATCATAACCATTTAGAAAACAGTTAAAAGCATTTTAAACTCAATATGATCATTTATTGGAGAATTTTGTTGCAATATGTTTAAAGGGACAGTCTAGTCAAAATTAAACTTTCGTGATTTAGACAGGTCGTGCAATTTTAAACAACTTTCCAATTTACTTTCATCATCAAATTTGCTTTGTTCTCTTGGTATTCTTTGTTGAAAGCTAAACCTAGGTAGACTCATATGCTAAGCCCTTGAAAGCCACCTCTTAGCTCAGTGCATTTTGACAGTTTTTTCACAGCTAGGCAGTGCTAGTTTATGTGTGCCATATAGATAGCATTGTGCTCACTGATTGGCTAAAATTCAAGTCTCTCAAAAGAACTGAAAAAAGGGGGCAGTCTGCAGAGGTTTAGATACAAGGTAACCACAGAGGTAAAAAGTATATTATTATAACATTGTTGGTTATGCAAAACTGGGAGTGGCTAGTAAAGTTATTATCTATCTTTTTAAACAATACAAATTCTGAAGTAGATTATCCGTTTAACTGTACGATTTGCAGGTAGGAAGTCAATTCCAGACTCAAATGGACATTGTAGTCAGCCTTTTTCTTTGTTTCCTCTAAAATGCATGCAAGTCATATTCCTGCCCTGAATTAATCATTGCCATAGATTTATAAATGATTGTGAGGTTGCCTACATGGTTTAAAGTAGACATGTGCATTTGGTTTCATCGCAAAAGCAAAATCATGATCAAATAGTTATAATCATTTCCACAAAATTAATTTCCAAACCAATGCACCCCGAAATTTAAAGAAAACAAATAAATACTGACGAAATTCATCAATAGTCATTTGTTTCCTTTAAATGGCTAAGATACTTACCGTTGCATGCTGGAGAGCCGCACTAACCTAGTCCTCTTTTTCACAGAGCCCGGCCACACTAATCAGAGGCTTAGAGCAGCAGCTAGCAGGGCCTACACTAAAGGAGAAAGTCCTTTAATGCAGACCTTAGGGAGCTGCTGTGCTAAGTGGCTGGGGCTCTTTGAAGAAGAGGGCTAGGTTAGCGCAACTCTCCAGCATGCTAATGGTAAGTAATAGAAAAGATTGACTTTTTCACCTGTACCTTTGGAACCTTCACATTTGTTTAACGAAAATGAATGTAAATGATCTAAGAATATTCAATAATGGAAAGTTCTACCTAAAATATGGAATTGAACTGATCCACAATCAGCTAAGAATGCTGAATATCACAAGGTGTTTCAGTTTTAGATCACATCTGTACAGTTACTGGTCATTGAATGCTGCCTGTGTGCTTAATCTTGTCCTTTTTATGGTTTATTTTTTAATACATGTAAATATCTTGGAACCTGTGGTCTCCTGTTGCCTTGCCAGTGGTGGAAAGTTCAGTCATTAGCTCTCTAGTGTGTGTGTAGGGTTCTAAATATATGTTGCATATATCTGTTATCACAGAACTTCACTGTTATACTTACCTTTTATTTTGAGGTTAACTGAAATTGAACATTTGAAGAACTGGAGATTCATGTAAATCCCAAGGACTATATTCTTATTTGAAATATATTATCTTATAGCGCACAGTGTTATATATTACACATTTTTTATTTTTTCACTTTACAGCTTATAACTGCTTAATATTTAAAGGGACATTATGTATTTTTTTTTAATTCTTTGTTCCCTCTATGAAAATAGTATTAGAATTATCTCTTCAATGCCAATATATCCAGTAATAGAAAACTCTAAACTGAAAGATAAAGACTCCATAGATATGCTAGGAGACAACTTTCTTGCCTCCCAATTCAAATACTTCCAAATGAATTACTATCTCTACTAATAAAAATACATCTTTTCTGAATAGAAGTGTAACTCCATTTGATTGTCTATGCTGTACCATTCAGACAATCAGACATACCCTATCCTTAACTTACCAATTACTGTTCCACTCCTTTAATGCTTTACTTTATAATTATCACCTAGATTATGAGTTGTGTGCTCGCCTTTAAACGCTGAAAAAATGGTAATTTCAGCGTTAAAACAGCACTGCAGCCTTTACAAGTCTTGTCGGTATAGATGTACTGCAAGCCTTTTAGCCTGTAATGCAACATCAGTACAGCACTCATAAAATGACGTTTTCTCGGGTCTCCCATAGCACTGCCATTAGGAGTTTTGTGGTGAGGCTAAAAAGTGAGCGTTACACTCTAAAATGACAAGATCTGTAACGTCATCTTAAGTCAGTAGTTATGAGTTTTACGCTACAAAACTGTAACATAAAACTCAAAACTAATGTGTTACAAAGTACACTAACACCCATAAACTACCTATTAACCCCTAAACCGAGGCCCTCCCACAAAGCAAACACTATAATAAATGTATTAACCCCTATTGCTCTGCTCCCCGACATTGTCACTACTATACTAAAGTTATTAACCCCTAAACCACCGCCCTACCGCATCTCAAAACACAATTTAAATATTATAAACCCCTAGTCTGCCATCCGCCCACATCGCCCCACTATACTAAAGTTATTAAGCTCTACACCGCTGCCGCTATAATAAACCTATTAACCCATAAACCGAAATCCCCCCACAACGAAATATAATAAATTAAACTATTAACCCCTAAACGAACGTCCCCACATCGCAATAAACTCATTTAAACTAGTAACCCCTAAACCTAACGCCCCCCCCCTAACGTTATATTAAAATTACAATTTCCCTAGCTCAAATTAAATTAAAATGTACCTGTCAAATTAAAAAAACTAAGTTTAAACTAACAATTAAAGTAATATAATTATTAAACTAAAATTAATTATTAATTATTAAACAAAAAAATAGCGGTATCACACTTTCTATAGCGCTGCCATTACAAGTTACAGAAAAGCCTTCTTGTGCTGTGATTTATGGTGCGTGCCTGACTTTCCCCCATAGACATCAATGGAGAGAAAGTGTTAGAAGAAAACGAACACCTATGATTGCAGAATGGCGATCGCTATAACACAATCCCCATTGATGTCTATGGGAACAAGAAGGTTATGTAAAAACCTAACACCCTAACATAACTCCCTATTCTAAATACCCCTAATTCGCTGCTCTCCCACTTCAGCGACACTAATTAAAGTTATTAACCCCTAAACCACCGCCCCCGACATCGCCAACACTAAATAAAGCTATTAACTCTTAAACCGCTGCTCCCTGATATAGCCGACACTAAATAAAGCTATTAAACCCTAAACCACCGCCGCCCACATTGCAACTACTAAACTAACCCTATTAACCCCTAAACTGCTAACCCCGACATCGCAACTACTTAACTAAATCTATTAGCCCCTAAACCACCACCCCCCACATCGCAACTACTTAACTAAATCTATTAACCCCTAAACCGCCGCCCCCACATCGCAACTACTAAACTAAACCTGATTTGAACAACCAATAGGATTTAAGCAGTTATCATCCTATTGGCTGATTTGAATATTTCAGCCAATAGGAATGCAAGGTACCCAAATATAAAATGGGTACCTTGCATTCAATCATAAGTGTGCGGCGGAGATTGCATGAAGAGAAGGCTCCGCGCTGGATGTCGTTGTCTCCTTCGGTCCAGCTCAGCTCCCCACCACCGGGATGAAGATAGAAGATGCCCCTGTGATGGATGAAGATGTCGCCGCCCGTATGAAGACTTTTCGCTGCCTGGATGAAGATGGATGTCCAGACTTCAGAAACTGTGAGTAAATTTTTTGGGGTTAGTGTTAGTTTTTATTTAAAAAAATCTGGGGTGTTTTTTTTTTTAGATTATGGCTTTTTTTATTTTTTAATGGTTATTAAAGAGCAATGCCCATACAAATGCCTCTTTAGGAGAAATGCGTAGCTTAGGTTTTTTAAGACAGTTTTTTTTGGGGGGGTGGTATGGTTGGGTGGGGGGGTTTAACTGTTAGGGGGTACTTTGTATATTTTTTAGGTAAAAGAGCTAAATGCTTCAGGGCAATGCCCTACAAAAGGCTCTTTTAAGGGTGGTTGTTTATTCTTAGATTAGGGGGTGTTTTTATTTGGGGGTGGCTTTTTTGTTTTTATAGGGGTATTAGATTAGGTTTAATTTGTATTATTTTGGATAATTTTGTTTTTTATTTTTCGTAATTATAGTGTTTGTTTTTTGTAATATTAGATTTTTTTATTTTTTTGTAGTGTTAGGATTTTTTAATTTTTAAAATTTAGGATTTTTATTTTTCGTTTATTTTATTTTTTTTAAAATAGTAATATTAGGTTAATTTATAGTTTAGTAAATGAAAATACAAGAGGCGCAACATAGGTTAATAGAGTAGATACAAGGTAGCCTGTGGGTCAGAGCCCCCCTCCAAAAAGCTACTCACAAGTGAGGCAGCACAACCGGAGTGCCTATCCAAGCAGTACGGGACCAAAGAGTCACCCGAAAGACTCAGGTGCGACACCCAGATGCCAGCGTCAGGTTGCGTAGGAGGATACACCAATCACCGGCACAGCGTACTCACAACATAGGCTTACAGCCAACCAAATTGTGGTGTAGGTGGGCACACCTAAATGACACAGGCTCAGATGGGTCCGCAATCAGACCAGTAAAAAAGCGGAGCAAGTAGTAATAATAAAAAGTGTGAATTTTATTAAACACACTGAAATAACAGCAACGCATTTCTCAGCATATAAAATTGCCATTTCATCACCTTTTTTACTGGTCTGATTGAGGACCCATCTGAGCCTGTGTCATTTAGGTGTGCCCACCTATACCACAATATCACCTAGATTACGAGTTTTGTTGGTAAAAACTTGCAGAGCTAACGCTCCTTTTTTTCCAGCGCTCCCTTAAGCCAATGCTGGTATTACGAGTTTTCTGAATGGCTGCGTTACCTTCAGAAAAGTGAGCATTGAGCCAAATTTAGCTCCACTTATACCCTCATTACCAGCATTGCTTACGGTAGCGGTAAGCTGGAAAAACATGCTCGTGCATGATTTCCCCATAGGAAACAATGGGGTTGAGCTGTCTGGAAAAAACCTAACACCTGCAAAAAAGCAGCGTTCAGCTCCTATTGCAGCCCCATTGTTTCCTATGGGAAAACACTTTCTAAGTCTACCCCTAGCACCCTAACATGAACCCCGAGTCTAAACACCCCTAATCTTACACTTATTAACCCCTAATCTGCCCCCCCGCTATCGCTGACACCTGCATTATACTATTAACCCCTAATCTGCCGCTCCGGACACCGCCGCCACCTACATTATCCCTATGAACCTCTAATCTGCTGCCCCCAACATCACCGACACCTATATTATATTTATTAACCCCTAATATTCTGCCCCCAACATCGCCGCCACCACCTAATCTGACAACCGGATATCGCCGCCACTATAATAAATGTATTAACCCCTAAACCCCCGCACTCCCGTCTCGCAAACACTATAATAAATTTTATTAACCCCTAATCTGCCCTCCCTAACATTGCAGCAACCTACCTACAATTATTAACCCCTAATCTGCCGTCCCCAACATCGCCGCTACTATAATAAAGTTATTAACCCCTAATCCTAAGTCTAACCCTAACCCTAACGCCCCCCTAAATTAAATATAATTTAAAGAAATCTAAAAAAGTTTACTATAATTAAATAAATTATTCCTATTTAAAACTAAATACTTACCTATAAAATAAACCCTAATATAGCTACAATTAGTACATAGTATAAATAGTTACATTGTAGCTATTTTAGGATTTATATTTATTTTACAGGCAACTTTGTATTTATTTTAACTAGGTACAATAGCTATTAAATAGTTAATAACTATTTAATAGCTACCTAGTTAAATTAATTACAAAATTTCCTGTAAAATAAATCCTAACCTAAGTTACAAATACACCTAACACTACACTATCAATAAATTAATTAAATAAATTACCTACAATGATCTAAACTAAAATACAATTAAATAAAGTAAACTATATTACAAAAAAATTTTTTTTACAAAAAATAAAAAAATATTACAAGAATTTTAATCTAATTACACCTAATCTAAGCCCCCTAATAAAATAAAAAATCCCCCCAAAATAATAAAATTCCCTACCCTATACTAAATCACAAACGTAATCAGCTCTTTTACCAGCCCTTAAAAGGGCTTTTTGCGGGGCATTGCCCCAAAGTAATCAGCTCTTTTACCTGTAAACTAAAATACAAGACCCCCCCAACATTACAACCCACCACCCACACATCCCTACTCTAAAACCCACCAGATCCCCCCTTAAAAAAAAACTAACACTACCCCATTGAAGATCACCCTACCTTGAGCGTGTTCACCCAGCCGGGCACTGATGGGCCAGAATAGGACATCTGGAGCGCCAGAAGTCTTCATCCGATCGGGGCAGAAGAGGTCCTCCATCCAGCAGAAGTCTTCATCAAAGCGGCATCTTCTATCTTCATCCATCTGGCACGGAGCAGGTCCATCTTCAAGACATCCTACGCGGAGCATCCTCTTCTTCCCGACGACTAACGACGAATGAAGGTTCCTTTAAAATTTAAATGACGTCATTCAAGATGGCGTCCCTCGAATTCCGATTGGCTGATATTTAATAGCTACCTAGTTAAATTAATTACAAAATTTCCTGTAAAATAAATCCTAACCTAAGTTACAAATACACCTAACACTACACTATCAATAAATTAATTAAATTACCTACAATGATCTAAACTAAAATACAATTAAATAAAGTAAACTATATTACAAAAAAAAAAAAATTACAAAAAATAAAAAAATATTACAAGAATTTTAATCTAATTACACCTAATCTAAGCCCCCTAATAAAATAAAAAATCCCCCCAAAATAATAAAATTCCCTACCCTATACTAAATCACAAACGTAATCAGCTCTTTTACCAGCCCTTAAAAGGGCTTTTTGCGGGGCATTGCCCCAAAGTAATCAGCTCTTTTACCTGTAAACTAAAATACAAGACCCCCCCAACATTACAACCCACCACCCACACATCCCTACTCTAAAACCCACCAGATCCCCCCTTAAAAAAAACTAACACTACCCCATTGAAGATCACCCTACCTTGAGCGTGTTCACCCAGCCGGGCACTGATGGGCCAGAATAGGACATCTGGAGCGCCAGAAGTCTTCATCCGATCGGGGCAGAAGAGGTCCTCCATCCAGCAGAAGTCTTCATCAAAGCAGCATCTTCTATCTTCATCCATCTGGCACGGAGCAGGTCCATCTTCAAGACTTCCTACGCGGAGCATCCTCTTCTTCCCGACGACTAACGACGAATGAAGGTTCCTTTAAAATTTAAATGACGTCATTCAAGATGGCGTCCCTCGAATTCCGATTGGCTGATATTTAATAGCTACCTAGTTAAATTAATTACAAAATTTCCTGTAAAATAAATCCTAACCTAAGTTACAAATACACCTAACACTACACTATCAATAAATTAATTAAATAAATTACCTACAATGATCTAAACTAAAATACAATTAAATAAAGTAAACTATATTACAAAAAAAAAAAAAATTACAAAAAATAAAAAAATATTACAAGAATTTTAATCTAATTACACCTAATCTAAGCCCCCTAATAAAATAAAAAATCCCCCCAAAATAATAAAATTCCCTACCCTATACTAAATCACAAACGTAATCAGCTCTTTTACCAGCCCTTAAAAGGGCTTTTTGCGGGGCATTGCCCCAAAGTAATCAGCTCTTTTACCTGTAAACTAAAATACAAGACCCCCCCAACATTACAACCCACCACCCACACATCCCTACTCTAAAACCCACCAGATCCCCCCTTAAAAAAAACTAACACTACCCCATTGAAGATCACCCTACCTTGAGCCGTGTTCACCCAGCCGGGCACTGATGGGCCAGAATAGGACATCTGGAGCGCCAGAAGTCTTCATCCGATCGGGGCAGAAGTGGTCCTCCATCCAGCAGAAGTCTTCATCAAAGCGGCATCTTCTATCTTCATCCATCTGGCACGGAGCAGGTCCATCTTCAAGACATCCTACGCGGAGCATCCTCTTCTTCCCGACGACTAACGACGAATGAAGGTTCCTTTAAAATTTAAATGACGTCATTCAAGATGGCGTCCCTCGAATTCCGATTGGCTGATAGGATTCTATCAGCCAATCGGAATTAAGGTAGGAGAAATCTGATTGGCTGATGTAATCAGCCAATTTGATTGAAGTTCAATAGGATTGAAGTTCAATCCGATTGGCTGATTGGATCAGCCAATAGAATTGACCTTGCATTCTATTGGCTGATCCAATCAGCCAATCGGATTGAACTTCCTTTCCTATCTTAATTCATCAGCCAATCGGTTTTCTCCTACCTTAATTCCGATTGGCTGATAGAATCCTATCAGCCAATCGGAATTCGAGGGCCGCCATCTTGAATGACATCATTTAAAGGAACCTTCATTCGTCGTAAGTCGTCGGGAAGAAGAGGATGCTCCGCGTCGGATGTCTTGAAGATGGACCTGCTCCGCGCCGGGTGGATGAAGATAGAAGATGCCGCTTTGATGAAGACTTCTGCTGGATGGAGGACCTCTTCTGCCCCGATTGGATGAAGACTTCTGACTCTCCGGATGTCCTATTCTGCCCCATCGGTGCCTGGCTGGGTAAACACAGCTCAAGGTAGGGTGATATTCAATGGGGTAGTATTAGTTTTTTTTAAGGGGGGATCGGGTGGGTTTTAGAGTAGGGGTGTGTGGGTGGTGGGTTGTAATGTTGGGGGGGTATTGTATTTATTTTTTTTACAGGTAAAAGAGCTGATTACTTTGGGGAAATGCCCCGCAAAAAGCCCTTTTAAGGGCTGGTAAAGGAGCTGATTACTTTGGGGCAATGCCCCGCTAAAGGCCCTTTTAAGGGCTATTTGAAATTTACTTTAGGGTAGGGAATTTTATTATTTTGGGGGGCTTTTTTATTTTTTTAGGGGGCTTAGATTAGGTGTAATTAGATTAAAATTCTTGTAATATTTTTTATTTTTTGTAATGTAGTGTTTTTGTTTTGTAATATAGTTTAGTTTATTTAATTGTATTCTAGTTTAGATCATTGTAGGTAATTTATTTAATTAATTTATTGATAGTGTAGTGTTAGGTGTATTTGTAACTTAGGTTAGGATTTATTTTACAGGTAATTTTGTAATTATTTTTACTAGGTAGCTATTAAATAATTAATAACTATTGTACCTAGTTAAAATAAATACAAAGTTGCCTGTAAAATAAATATAAATCCTAAAACAGCTACAATGTAACTAATAGTTATATTGTAGCTATATTAGGGTTTATTTTATAGGTAAGTATTTAGTTTTAAATAGGAATAATTTATTTAATTATAGTAAATTTATTTAGATTTCTTTAAATTATATTTAACTTAGGGGGTTGTTAGGGTTAGGGTTAGACTTAGGTTTAGGGGTTAATAACTTTATTATAGTAGCTGCGACGTTGGGGACGGCAGATTAGGGGTTAATAATTGTAGGTAGGTTGCGGCAACATTGGGGGGGCAGATTAGGGGTTAATAAAATTTATTATAGTGTTTGCGAGGCGGGAGTGCGGCGGTTTAGGGGTTAATACATTTATTATAGTGGCGGCAATGTCGGGTCAGCAGATTATGGGTTAATAAGTGTAGGTAGGTGGCGGCGATGTTGGGGGGGCAGATTAGGGGTCAATAAATATAATATAGGTGTCGGCGATGTTAGGGACAGCAAATTAGGGGTTCATAGCTATAATGTAGGTGGCGGCGGTGTCCGGTTGGCAGATTAGGGGTTAAATAATTTTATTATAGTGTTTGCGATGTGGGGGGCCTCGGTTTAGGTAGTTTATGGGTGTTAGTGTACTTTGTAGCATGGTAGTTAAGAGCTTTATGTTCCGGAGTTAGCCCATAAAACTCTTAACTACTGACTTTTAAATACGGTAGGAGACTTGGAGGTAGAGGCTGTACCACTCACTTCTTCCAAGACTCGTAATACCGGCGTTAGGCAAATCCCATTAAAAAGATAGGATGCGTAATTGACGTAAGGGGATTTGCGGTAGCCAAAAGTCGAGGAAGAAAAGTGAGCGGTATACCTGTACCTGCCAGACTCGTAATACCAGCGGGCACTAAAAAGCAGCGTTAGGACCCCTTAACGCTGCTTTTTAAGGCTAACGCAGAACTCGTAATCTAGGCGTTTGGTTGGCTGTAAGCCTATGATTCCCTGACCCTTTGTGAGTATGTTGTGCCAGTGATTGCTGTATCCTCCTACGCAACCTGATGTTGGCGTTTGGGCGTTGCACCTGAGTCTTTCGGATGACTCTTTGGTCCCGTACTGCTTGGATAGGCACTCCGGTTGTGCTGCCTCACTTGTGAGTAGCTTTTTGGAGGGGGGCTCGGACCCACAGGCTACCTTGTATCTACTCTATTACCCTATGGTGACATCTTGTATTTTCATTTACTATAGGACTCCATCTTCTTTGATATGACGAAGAGTGCTGCCGGATCTTGATTACCACCATCTCCATCACTACACAAGCGCACCTCCCCAGGATCGTAAGAATCCTAGTACTGTCTAATTTATAGTTTAAACTTAGATTTTTTTTTATTTCACCACTAAAATTTTAGGATTAATACTTTATGTTAGTGTTGGCTATGTGGGTGGGTGGCGGATTAGGGGTTAATAAGTTAAATAAAGTATTTGAGATGCGGAGGGGTGGTGGTTTAGGGGTTAATAGTAGTGATGTCGTGAACAGTTCGCCGGAGAACAGTTCCCGGCGATCTTAGCTTGTTCGCATTTGCCGCGGCGGGCGAACATGTGCGATGTTTGATCCGCCCCCTATTCGTCATCATTGAGTAAACTTTGACCCTGTATCTCACAGTCTGCAGACACATTTCAGCCAATCAGCAGCAGACACTCCCTCCCAGACCCTCCCAGCTCCTGGGCAGCAGCCATTTTAGATTCATTATGATCCTGCATTCTTAGTGAGAGGAGGGATAGTGCTGCTGCTGGTGATTTTATAGGGAAATTGATAGCTAGGCTAGTGTATACAGTGTCCACTACAGTCCTGAAGGACTCATCTGATCTCTGCTGTAAGGACAGCAAACCAAAAAGCCCTTTTTAGGGCTAGAACTTCAGCCCAAAAAGCCCTTTTTAGGGCTAGAACTTCAGTCGTTTTTTTTTTTTTTGTTTTTTTTTAATCTAATTGCATTTGTCTGCCTGTCAGCCTGTGTGTGAGGCTCACAGCATATACTGTGCCTACTTGCTCACTGCCACCACTCATATCTGGTG
Source organism: Bombina bombina (assembly GCF_027579735.1). NCBI lineage: Eukaryota > Metazoa > Chordata > Amphibia > Anura > Bombinatoridae > Bombina > Bombina bombina. Next base: position 942,663,672 of record NC_069504.1, on the reverse strand, counting down.
TAACATTAGTGTAAATTAAAAAAACAAAAACTTTTACATCAGTTTGCTAGTGTAATCTAATTTCATTTTCCAGCAGGCTTGTGTGTCAGGCCCACAGCATATACTGTGATTAATTGTTCTGTGCCACCACTCATATCTGGTGTAACATTAGTGTAAATTTTAAAAAAAAAACTTTTACATCAGTTTGCTAGTGTAATCTAATTTCATCTTCCATCAGGCCTGTGTGTCAGGCCCACAGTATATACTGTGCCTAATTGCTCTGTTTTCAACCACTCATATCTGGTGTAACATTAGTGTAAAATTTTTTTAATTTTTTTTTTACATCAGTCTGCTAGTGTAATCTAATTTCAGTTGCCAGGCCAGCCTGCCACTGCCAGCCTTAGTGTCACCACTCATATCTGGTGTAACATTAGTGTAAATTTTTTTAAAAAAACTTTTACATCAGTCTGCTAGTGTTATTTCATTTTAGTTGCCAGGCCAGCCTGCCACTAGTGCCACCCTGTGTGTCAGGCTGCCAGCATATACTGTGCATACTTCCATCCTCAGTGCCACCACTCATATCTGTTGTAACATTAGTGTAAATTTAAAAAAAAAAACTTTTACATCAGTCTGCTAATGTTATTTAATTTTAGTTGCCAGGCCAGCCTGCCACTAGTGCCAGCCTGTGTATCAGGCTCCCAGCATATACTGTGCCTACTTCCATCCTCAGTGCCACCACTCATATCTGGTGTAACATTAGTGTAAATTTAAAAAAAAAACTTTTACATCAGTCTACTAGTGTTATTTAATTTTAGTTGCCAGGCCAGCCTACCACTAGTGCCAGCCTGTGTGTCAGGCTCCCAGCATATACTGTGCCTACTTCCATCCTCAGTGCCACCACTCATATCTGTTGTAACATTAGTGTAACTTTTTTAAAAAAAAACTTTTACATCAGTCTTCTAGTGTTATTTAATTTTAGTTGCCAGGCCAGCCTACCACTAGTGCCAGCCTGTGTGACAGGCTCCCAGGATATACTGTGCCTAATTCCATCCTCAGTGCCACCACTCATATCTGTTGTAACATTAGTGTACATTTAAAAAAAAAAAAAACTTTTACATCAGTCTGCTAGTGTTATTTAATTTTAGTTGCCAGGCCAGCCTGCCACTAGTGCCAGCCTGTGTGTCAGGCTCCCAGCATATATTGTGCCTACTTCCATCCTCAGTGTCACCACTCATATCTGTTGTAACATTAGTGTAACTTTTTAAAAAAAAAAACGTTTACATCAGTCTTCTAGTGTTATTTAATTTTAGTTACCAGGCCAGCCTGCCACTAGTGCCAGCCTGTGTGTCAGGCTCCCAGCATATACTGTGCCTACTTCCATCCTCAGTGCCACCACTCATATCTGTTGTAACATTAGTGTAACTTTTTTGAAAAAAAAACTTTTACATCAGTCTACTAGTGTTATTTAATTTTAGTTGCCAGGCCAGCCTGCCACTAGTGCCAGCCTGTGTGTCAGGCTCCCAGCATATACTGTGCCTACTTCCATCCTCAGTGCCACCACTCATATCTGTTGTAACATTAGTGTACATTTTTTAAAAAAAAACTTTTACATCAGTCTGCTAGTGTTATTTAATTTTAGTTGCCAGGCCAGCCTGCCACTAGTGCCAGGCTGTGTGTCAGGCTCCCAGCATATACTGTGCCTACTTCCATCCTCAGTGCCACCACTCATATCTGTTGTAACATTAGTGTAACTTTTAAAAAAAAAAAAACTTTTACATCAGTCTTCTAGTGTTATTTAATTTTAGTTGCCAGGCCAGCCTACCACTAGTGCCAGCCTGTGTGACAGGCTCCCAGGATATACTGTGCCTACTTCCATCCTCAGTGTCACCACTCATATCTGTTGTAACATTAGTGTAACTTTTTTTAAAAAAAGTTTTACATCAGTCTTCTAGTGTTATTTAATTTTAGTTGCCAGGCCAGCCTGCCACTAGTGCCAGCCTGTGTGTCAGGCTCCCAGCATATACTGTGCCTACTTCCATCCTCAGTGCCACCACTCATATCTGTTGTAACATTAGTGTAACTTTTTTGAAAAAAAAACTTTCACATCAGTCTGCTAGTGTTATTTAATTTTATTTGCCAGGCCAGCCTGCCACTAGTGCCAGCCTGTGTGTCAGGCTCCCAGCATATACTGTGCCTACTTCCATCCTCAGTGCCACCACTCATATCTGTTGTAACATTAGTGTACATTTTTAAAAAAAAAACTTTTACATCAGTCTGCTAGTGTTATTTAATTGCAATTGCCTGCCTGCCAGCGTGTGTGCCAGGCCCACTTTCCAACTAGTGCCACCAATCATATTTGTTATAACAGTAGTGTAAATATTTTAAAAAAAAAACTTTTTTGACTGTGAAACATCAGCCTGTTAGTGTAATCTAATTGAAGTTGCCTGCCTGCCAGCGTGTGTGCCAGGCCCACTTGCCAAGTTAGTGCCACCACTCATATTTGTTGTAACAGTAGTGTAAATATTTAAAAAAAAACTTTTTTGACTGTGAAACATCAGTCTGCTAGTGAAATCTAATTGCAGTTGCCTGCCTGCCAGCGTGTGTGCCAGGTCCACTTGCCAACTAGTGCCACCAATCATATTTGTTATAACAGTAGTGTAAATATTTAAAAAAAAAAATTTGACTGTGAAACATCAGTCTGCTAGTGAAATCTAATTGCAGTTGCCTGCCTGCCAGCGTGTGTGCCAGGCCCACTTACCAACTAGTGCCACCAATCATATTTGTTATAACAGTAGTGTAAATATTTTTAAAAAAACTTTTTTGACTGTGAAACATCAGTCTGCTAGTGTAATCTAATTGAAGTTGCCTGCCTGCCAGTGTGTGTGCCAGGCCCACTTGCCAAGTTAGTGCCACCACTCATATTTGTTGTAACAGTAGTGTAAATATTTAAAAAAAAAACTTTTTTGACTGTGAAACATAAGTCTGCTAGTGAAATCTAATTGCAGTTGCCTGCCTGCCAGGGTGTGTGCCAGGCCAACTTGCCAACTAGTGCCACCAATCATATTTGTTATAACAGTAGTGTAAATATTTTAAAAAAAACTTTTTTGACTGTGAAACATCAGTCTGCTAGTGAAATCTAATTGCAGTTGCCTGCCTGCCAGCGTGTGTGCCAGGCCCACTTGCCAACTAGTGCCACCAATCATATTTGTTATAACAGTAGTGTAAATATTTAAAAAAAAATTGACTGTGAAACATCAGTCTGCTAGTGAAATCTAATTGTAGTTGCCTGCCTGCCAGCGTGTGTGCCAGGCCCACTTACCAACTAGTGCCACCAATCATATTTGTTATAACAGTAGTGTAAATATTTTTAAAAAAACTTTTTTGACTGTGAAACATCAGTCTGCTAGTGTAATCTAATTGAAGTTGCCTGCCTGCCAGCGTGTGTGCCAGGCCCACTTGCCAAGTTAGTGCCACCACTCATATTTGTTGTAACAGTAGTGTAAATATTTAAAAAAAAAAACTTTTTTGACTGTGAAACATAAGTCTGCTAGTGAAATCTAATTGCAGTTGCCTGCCTGCCAGGGTGTGTGCCAGGCCAACTTGCCAACTAGTGCCACCAATCATATTTGTTATAACAGTAGTGTAAATATTTAAAAAAAAACTTTTTTGACTGTGAAACATCAGTCTGCTAGTGTAATCTAATTGCAGTTGCCTGCCTGCCAGCGTGTGTGCCAGGCCCACTTGCCAACTAGTGCTGAAAAAAGAACTGAAAAAAGGGGCAGTTTGCAGAGGCTTAGATACAAGATAATCACAGAGGTTAAAAGTATATTATTATAAATGTGTTAGTTATGTAAAACTGGGAAATGGGTAATAAAGGGATTATCTATCTTTTAAAACAATAAAAATTCTGGTGTAGACTGTACCTTTAAACGGGGAGTTTGGTCTGTCACTGTGAAGCGGGCGTAACCCTTACACTACATGATCGATACAACATCATACCTGATGTTTTAAAGCACGTTATTCCAAACTATTTAGGAATGTTAGGTGATTTATGCCCTTTATGGCTTAAAACCAGACTCTGCATCAACTATGTAATTTTCCATGGGAGTTTTGCCATGGATCCCCCTCAGGCATGCCACAGTCCAGGTGTTAGTCCCCTTGAAACAACTTTTCCATCACTATTGTGGCCAGAAAAAGTCCCTGTTGGTTTTTAAGTTCGCCTGCCTATTGAAGTCAATGGCGGTTCGCCCGGTTCGCCGGTTCGCAAACAGTTGCGGAAGTCCGAGTCTGCCGTTCGCGAACCGAAATTTTTAGGTTCGCGACATCACTAGTTAATAGTGTAGTTTATGGGTGTTAGTGTACTTTGTAACATTTTTGTTATGAGTTTTGTGAAACATTTTTGTTTTCGCAAAATCCATAACTACTGGTCTCTTATCGCGGAATGGATCGCGGTGGTTTAAGCTATAATGCTAGCGTAATAGCCTGCCGAACAACTTTTAATACAGGCGCAATGAAAATTCCACACTCAAAAGCCATTTTTTGAGTGCGGAATAGAGAGTTGCAGTACAGGCTAAAAGGCTAGTGGTATAGCCATTTCGCTGTTACTTGTAATACGGGAGACCTGCATTCCTTGCGCAACGGCCAATTTTTCAGTGGTATAGCGGTACCGCAAGACTTGTAGTTTGGCCCATTGTTTGCATAACTACAAATTGTAGCACACTTTGATTGTTTGATGCTGAGCTGTGCTGTTACCATGTAATCCCAAAGCCATATACTTTGGATGCTGCAATAAAAGTTTTGTTACACATTCTATCTAGTATCCATGAAGAGTTCTTTATATAAAGCACAATAGCCAGAGCTGTTGAAGCTCTGGAATATGTGAGTATATTGACACACATGAGTATTGAATCAAGCAAGTTTTAACAGTTTCACACTAAGGTCCAGCTTTCTTTTCTATTTTGAAGAATCTTCACTGTAACACTTCCCATATAAGGACTGTGTTATTTTCATCATTTTATTATTGCACTAAGAAGAGAGAAAAACAGAGGTGCCCCAGTGGCCTAGTACCACCAAAACAGATTATATAAATGAGTATAGTAAGATATATACTCACAAGAGTATGGCACCCAATGGTGCTTTTCAGGCAGGCTGGAGCTTTGCAGTAGTCCACCTCACTGTTTACATCCAGCAATCATGTCAGGTCTGGAACATATCAGATAGTGGTCTTCTTGTCTGTAAGAGAGCAAACAACCATAGCCCAATACCGTATAGACAGGGGAAACAAGGTATAAGGTAAATGATTGCACTTACAGAATATGGAGCACCTCCAGGTGCAGTATAGGCAGGCTGGGATTTCACAGCCTCCCAGCTGACTGAACTCCTCGGCTTGCTGGGCACCCAAGGTGTGATATCCAAAGAAACGCGCAGAGTGATATTTTGATAGACTCCACCAAACACAGCAAGTGTATAATAAAAACAATAATTTTATTAAAAGCAACGCGTTCCTCAGCCTCTGCAGGGGCTGTTTGCTCAGGCTATACAAAAATTAAATTAACTACACTTGCTATATAAAGGGATAAAAAAAACTCCAATAGAACAAACCATTAATGGTGGACACCTGTGTGTCATCAGAAGGTAATTAGTTGGCATAGTAACCAAAACAAACAAACCCTCCCAGCAATGACCTCACAGAGATAGATTTGACATAAGTTATACATAGTATTTGTCTACAACCAGCATGAGTAAATAAACATGTGCACAATTCAGAAAAAAAAGCTCTTGACATAGATATACACCTATGTACTTTTTTAGCCCATATTGATTGTAGTCCTATATTAATATTAATATTTCCCAACACAACATAAATCAAATAACAGAATAGTAATAAAAACAAAAACATATATTCCCACAGTTGTATCATAAAATTGACTAGGGATTTGTCTATAATCAGCATAAGCATATAACATTCAGTAATCCATGCCTGATTCAGACATCCCAATTAACAAGGATTAGCTTTTCCCATAAAGATTTAAATCTTATGCTAGTTTTCATAAAAACAAGACACTGTGTGTAATGACGATGTGAGAAAATTGGTTGAAATAAAGTAAAACATTAGTTTAAAAACAAATGCCCCATGATTAATCCATATAGCGTTCTGATCAGATGCATCCACAATATATATAAAAATATTATTTTGTAAAACCCCTATCCTTACGATTGTTCATTGAATCCTGCTAGTGGTGGATAACTTAAACCATAACGGAGGAATCAGCAAAAAGACTAATTTTGCCATATGGCTAAATAAGAAGCTGGGAAGCCACAAAAGGGCTGCAATCAACTCGTAGCGCCATCTCCATCCGGTTTTCAACTTCTTCTGCATAATTGTCTCCACACAGGGGAAAGTATATGCCATTGGGACAGAACAATAAAAAAGCCCCAAATTGAGCCAATCGGAAGGAGGCGATTACGGATTGGGGCGGAGCCTAGATGTGCTCTAGCTGCTTGCGCATAGCACGCAAGTCACATAAGGGAATACAAGAAACCTGACAGGCTATCAGCTGTGTCAATGACTAGAATGGCCAACCAGGCATTAACAGGCTTGTGTCCTAAATATATTGGATCCTGAAGGAACCCAGCGGCCACATTTGTATACAAGGAAATAATATTGAACATAAATGTTAGATCTTGCATAATGATAAAATTATTGAGTAACCTATACATATTTATTGCTTTTGCATAAAAAATAATGTCATTCTAATGACTCCCATAGAGGATGGTCTAGTTTACAATGTGCAATGTAGACACTGGAGAGTGTAGGGATTGTGAGGGTAACATGACTAGGGGTGTATACGGGATATGTATATGTGAATTATTATGATAGTGTGCTGTGAGCTCAATAATGTGCAATTATTTGAAGTGTGAAACAGAATAAAAATAAAAGGGAATAGGATCCTAATGGGAATAATAAAGAAGCGCTTTGAGAGATATAAAACATTGTATGTGAATAAGGTGATAATAAGTGCTGAGTAGTAGTAGAAGTTCCTGGTAATAAGTGCTATTTAGATATGCACCTAGCATAACATATGTAAGCTAGATCTGTAATAGTGTGACTAAAATAATCTGAGTGAAAAATAGGGGGAATGGTATGAAATATAGAGATACCTAATGAACTGTAGTGTCTATACATCAAGTCTAGTAGGGATAAAACCAGTGTAAATTACTATAAAAATACCACAAGTATTAAAGGAACATAGAGTATGTACTAGATACTATTGGTGTGCTATATGTGGAAAAACGAAATTCTAAGATTGTGTAACCATGCGGTTATTACAAAGATCCAGCATTATACTGGATAAATATATATGGATAGTGAAATATATATATGAGGGCATGTGATAAACTAAAAATAATTGGTAAAGATATTACCAAATCTGTATGTATGGAAATATGACCCTAAAAATGTATACTACAGTGTCTGATATATAGACAAATAACATCAACTTAAAATACAAGTGACAATCAATGAAACAAAACCTCATAAACAACCCCAATATCATCTGATGAGGGAAGGGGGGGTAAGACACCCCAAGGACAAGCAAGTCCTTCTTGGATTAAAACTGTTGACAGATTAACAATATGATATATAATCATACATACTAGAGTAAACAATAGGCAAAAGCAGACCTCCATGCCACTTGGTGGGCTAGAGAATGAGTTAGAAATATACAAACCCTAAATCTAATTAGATAAAGGCCGCCATATCCAGGTTCTCATTGAGACCATCAGGTTGAAGTGTTTTCATTTTCATGATCCATGATCTCCTTCTAAGGGTCATGAATGCATCCCTATGGGATCAAGAGATCAACTCAATTGGAATGATCTTAAAGGGATTTTTTGTTGACATTGAAAATGTAAACAGTTTCTGGAGACACTATGGGCTTTTGAATTAATTCTGATATTGTTTTCATGTTCACCCCATCTTTTTTTTTACCCTACGGGAGGTACGGCCAATGTACTGGACCCCACACTGGCAATTGAGAAGATATATGACAAAGGAGGATTTGCAGGTCATATACCCTTTTATCTTAAATGTTTCACCAGTGGTATATGATGTGAAACTGGATGTTCGATGTAAAATAGAACTACACATCCCACATCTTTTCTGCAACATTTTGATATTTTATGTCTCATATTTCCAAAGCCCAGAATACTAGTTTGTGGGGCAGTGTTTTTTTGGAATTTGTCTCTGACTACTTTGCTCGGAGCCAGAGCAGTTTTTAGGGTGGGAGCTCTTCTATAGACCACCTTGGGTTTTGGGCCAAGTATGAGCTTTAGCACAGGATCATTGGTTAACACGGCCCAATGTTTTGTGAGAAGTTTTTTTATTTCCCAGGATTTGGAGTTATACTTGGAGTGAACCTGGTGTCCATGGTCGTACCCTTGAATTGGAGATAATACTTGCTTTTGATATAAAAAATAATTGTGCTGTAAAATAAAAAAGATCAGTTAAATAATGAAATTTACTTGTGCACTAGGCATATAGATATCTTGTTTCTGATAAAAACAAACTGCTCTAGCCCCTATATCATGTTGGATGTTGGAATATAGGGATCCAATGTCACAAGTAACCCACCAACATTCATCATCCAGGGTGCATTCTTGTAGCTTCAACAATAGATCCGTGGAATTCCTAATATAGGAAGGGTAACCACAAATGTCTGCAGGAAAGAATCGATTTAGGCTGATAAGGATTCAGTAAGACTCCCTATGCCCGCAATGATCGGGCATAGGGAGTCTTAATACACTAATATTGCCAATTTGGTTTTGGTTTGTATAGTTATATTGGTTCACTATTAACCTTTTTAACTTTTATGAAATACATTATAGAGGATTATTATTATTATTGGCTCTTTTTCCTCGACAGAAGAGGAGAGTTAAAAAACAAAAATCTAATTGGTATTGCTTTGGATTCATAGTGTAAATACTACTATACCTAAATAACTACACTATCAATGAGTGACACTGTTTAACACTATTAATGGTTGCTACTGTTTTCTATTAACCATATGGCTCAGAATTATAAATGTTTATTAGAGAGAATTAGCCATTCTAACATTTGGCAATCTAAGATAATTGACTAATTATTTAAAATCTTCTTTATTCTCGATCTAAAGACCACAAACTTCAACATTTTGGGCCTTACCCATTATCATGTCATACAATACAATACAATTCTTAAATTCTTAAAGGGTATATAAAGCAAAAAGGAGGGGAAAACACAGGATATTACAACCAGAAATGTGCAGTTGTTGACATAGGTAGGTCATGGTATCTTAATATCTCTGTTAAGTGGAAACTAATAATTTTACATTCTGTCTAAATTTTCTCTTATATTCCCACACCTCGGGAAAGCAAAAAATAAAACATATCAAAACAAACAAACAAAACAAAAGATTTCCCCCTCTCTCTCTCTCTAACACAGTCTATAGATCCTGCCATATTCCAAGAAGGACTAAGGACTCCATGTACTAAGCAATGGGCAGACATCTTCTCAACTCGGGAAGCTGTCTGCCCACCTTCGCTACACACGGGCAGTGGATCTGTTTATCCGCTTGCCCGTATGTATCATTACACACTCAATCGCGTGACTGAAGGGGCTGTCAATCACTGAGAGCGAGCAAGCTCTCTGTGATTTTCTTTTGCCACCTCAGAGGTGGCATAAGGTATAAGAAGCAGCGGTCTAATTACTGCTGCTTCTTACATTGCGGGAAGCAGGCTCGCATATGTGAACCTGTCTAAGATAGTGATTTAATAAAAATTGACCATTTTCCAAAAAAAGACCACACTTGTAGTTCTAAATTGGTATCTGTGTCTCTCTGTTCAATAATACATTGCTTTTTAATTAAACTCATTATTTCTGTAAATTTAGGTATTGCCTTATCTTTCCACTTGTGTAAGTTGAGGCTTCTTATGCATAAAATGAAAGAATTAATATGTTTGTTATTAGAGAAGAATGTGTTATGGGGGGGGGGAGAAGGACTATGTTATGCTTGGAAAAAATAAAAGGAGATATCTTTAAGACTGCATTAATCTAATGTTTTAATTTTAACCACAATTGTTTTATCTTAGGGCATTCCTACAACATATGCATTAAATCAGCCCCTAATAATTGACATTTAAGGCATTTGTTGAAATCTAAATTATACCACTTATTTCCCTTGTATGGAGTGTAATAAGTCATATACAAAAGTTTAAATGGACAGTCTACCATAGAATTGTTATTGTTTTAAAAGATAGATAATCCCTTTATTACCCATTCTTCAGTTTTGCATAACCAACACAGTTATAGTAATATACTTTTTACCTCTGTGATAACCTTGTATCTAGGAGCCTTCTTCCAGCCCCCTGATCACATGAATGAGACTGTTTATTATCTATTGTCTTAAATTTAGCATTGTTTGGTGCTAAATCTTAAATAACCCCCTGTGCCTGAACACAGTGTTTTCTATATGGCCCACGTGTACTTTCTGTCTCTTTGTGTTGAAAAGAGATTTAAAAAGCATATGATAAGAGGCAGCCATCAAAGGCTTAGAAATTAGCATATGAGCCTACCTATGTTTAGTTTAAACTAAGAATACCAAGAGAAAAAAGCAAATTTGATGATAAAAGTAAATTGGAAAGTTGATTAAAATTAAAAGCCCTATCTGAATAATGAAAGTTTAATTTATACTAGACTGTCCATTTAAAAGATGTGATTCTCTCCAGGAGGCCAATAATGTAGTTTCACACACCCTGTTAATAGAGTGCTTTATATCATAAATATGAAGATTTACAAGTAGGGGTTGCCACTTATTAACAATATAAATTACATTTTCATCTCCTTTAAGTCACAATAAGATTCTATACCAAGGAGAGATAGAAGAAATACCATTCAACCACCAATGTAAAGTAGTAATGTTAAGGATATAGTGTCTTACCTGAAGATAGGCAAGGAAATCTGTATTTTCTAAAATATGCTCTTCTTTCAGGTCAGAGAAAGATTTTACTATTTTTAGATTAGATTCTACAAATTGTATTAACTTGAAAAGCCCCAAGCGTGCCCATTTTGGAACACTTTCGTATAAAATCCTGGGATAAATTCAGGGTTCCCCGTGGTAATCTGATAATTAGAAATTGCATAAGTAAGACCTATTTTTGCACATATCTTATGCCAGGCTAGCAGTAGATTAAATATTGATTTTTAACTGATCCAGGAATAGTCTTAAGGTTATAATGAAGATAGAATGGCTATAGGTGAATATGGGTATAGAACATTTTCTTCAAGTTCTAACTGAGAAAAATTGTTTGAGTTTCCAAGTCAACCTATAACAGATTTTGCCAAAGAAATTAAACTTTATAATTCCAGGTAGGGAAGTGCCAAACCACCATGCTCTTTTCCCAAAAATAATCATTTCAAAGCAATTCTAGATCTTTTCCCTTGCCATATAAAATATGAGAGTGATGAATAAAAATTGCTGAGATCTTTTTTTCAAGAATTATAGGAATATTCTGAATTACATAAAGAATCTTAGGAAAAGAGATCATTTTGAACATGGCAACCCTTCCTGAAATATTTAACAGCAAATTATGCCAATGGTGCAAATCTTCTTTGACCTTAGAAAGTATTTTAGTGACGTTTAAAGTGTACCAGGTGCACAGATCTCACAAAATGTTAATACCAAGATATGTAAATGAATGTGTTGCGACATTAAATGGTATAGATTTTTTAGAAGAGTGATCTTCCTTGAGCCAAAAAAAAAATCTGATTTCATTGTATTTACTTTATAACCAGAGAACAAACTAAATATTTCAATCTCTTGAAGAAGTTGCAAAATATTTCTTGAGATTAGAAATGTAAATTAAAAGTTCGTCAGTATAAAGAGCAACCTTAAATTCTTTTTTATCAATCTTAATACCTTCAATTCTCTGACAGATAGCTATGGCTAAAGATTATATGGCTATGATAAATAAGAGAGGGGAAAACAGGCAGCCCTGTCTAGTCCCTTGTTTTAAGGTTATGTTCTCTGTCAATTGACCATTAATTAACAAAGCTGTTATAAAAGTGTTGTAGATATTCATCACAAAATGCAAAAAAGCCATTGCAAACCAAATCTTTTTAAAGAAAAGAATATGTGATCATGCTGCACCAAGTTGAACACCTTCTCTGCATCCAATGAAACAACGGCTATATCCACAGCCAGTTTAAATGATGTAGAAGATATTGTTTCTTTTGACAGAAGATAATCTGCTGTAAGAAAAAGTTCTCTGATCTCAGCAGAAGCATTTCTGCCTTTGAGAAAACCGACATGATCAGAATAAATTATTTGATTTAAAGGGCTCTTCAGTCTATTGGCAAACATAGTAGTTAAGATTTTGTAATCAGAGTTTAATAAGGCTATTGGCCTAAGAGAACCCATTTCAAGAGGATTCTTACCTTTCTTTAGGATCAAGGTAGTCCAGGATGCATAGAAGGCATCCGAACATGGTGCTTTATTTATAAAATAATTATTGAAAAGTTTTTTAAGATGTTGGATAATATTAAGTTTCAGCATTTTATAATATTCCTTAGGAAGCAAATCTGGACCCAGAGTTTTATGTAGATATATCGAGTTTATACTATCCAACATTTCTTTGCCAGTAATAGGAGCATTAATCAAAGATGGTAAATGTTCTGGGCAACTTGGGACCGAAAATATTGTTTCTTTTGACAGAAGATAATCTGCTGTAAGAAAAAGTTCTCTGATCTCAGCAGAAGCATTTCTGCCTTTGAGAAAACCGACATGATCAGAATTAATTATTTAATTTAAAGGGCTCTTCAGTCTATTGGCAAACATAGTAGTTAAGATTTTGTAATCAGAGTTTAATAAGGCTATTGGCCTATGAGAACCCATTTCAAGAGAATTCTTACCTTTCTTTAGGATCAAGGTAGTCCAGGATGCATAGAAGGCATCCGAACATGGTGCTTTATTTATAAAATAATGATTGAAAAGATTTTTAAGATGTTGGATAATATTAAGTTTCAGCATTTTATAATATTCCTTAGGAAGCAAATCTGGACCCAGAGTTTTATGTAGATATATAGAGTTTATACTATCCAAAATTTCATTGCCAGTAATAGGAGCATTAATCAAAGATGGTAAATGTTCTGGGCAACTTGGGACCTAAACACTATCTCAAATTTTGCTTTACACTCTAGGGCCTAGATTTAGAGTTTGGCGGTAGCCGTGAAAACCAGCGTTAGAGGTTCCTAACGCTGGTTTTAGGCTACCGCCGGTATTTGGAGTCACTCAAAATAGGGTCTAACGCTCACTTTCCAGCCGCGACTTTTCCATACCGCAGATCCCCTTACGTAAATTGCGTATCCTATCTTTTCAATGGGATTTTTATAACTCCGGTATTTAGAGTCGTGTCTGAAGTGAGCGTTAGACATCTAACGACAAAACTCCAGCCGCAGGAAAAAAGTCAGTAGTTAAGAGCTTTCTGGGCTAACGCCGGTTTATAAAGCTCTTAACTACTGTACTCTAAAGTACACTAACACCCATAAACTACCTATGTACCCCTAAACCGAGGTCCCCCCACATCGCCGACACTCTAAAAAATTTTTTTAACCCCTAATCTGCCGACCGCCACCTACGTTATCCTTATGTACCCCTAATCTGCTGCCCCTAACACTGCCGACCCCTGTATTATATTTATTAACCCCTAATCTGCCCCCCTCAACGTTGCCTCCACCTGCCTACACTTATTAACCCCTAATCTGCCGACCGCAAAGCGCCGCCACCTACGTTATCCTTATGTACCCCTAATCTGCTGCCCCTAACACCGCCGACCCCTATATTATATTTATTAACCCCTAATCTGCCCCCCACAACGTCGCCCCCACCTGCCTACACTTATTAACCCCTAATCTGCCGACCGGACCTGAGCGCTACTATAATAAAGTTATTAACCCCTAATCCGCCTCACTAACCCTATCATAAATAGTATTAACCCCTAATCTGCCCTCCCTAACATCGCCGACACCTAACTTCAATTATTAACCCCTAATTTGCCGACCGAATCTCGCCGCTATTCTAATAAATGTATTAACCCCTAAAGCTAAGTCTAACCCTAATACTAACACCCCCCTAAATTAAATATAATTTAAATCTAACGAAATTAATTAACTCTTATTAAATAAATTATTCCAATTTAAAGCTAAATACTTACCTGTAAAATAAATCCTAATATAGCTACAATATAAATTATAATTATATTATAGCTATTTTAGGATTTATATTTATTTTACAGGTAACTTTGTATTTATTTTAACCAGGTACAATAGCTATTAAATAGTTAAGAACTATTTAATAGCTAAAATAGTTAAAATAATTACAAATTTACCTGTAAAAGAAATCCTAACCTAAGTTACAAATAAACCTAACACTAGACTATCAATAAATTAATTAAATAAACTACCTACAATTACCTTCAATTAACCTAACACTACACTATCAATAAATTAATTAAATACAATTGCTACAAATAAATACAATTAAATAAAATAGCTAAAGTACAAAAAATAAAAAAGAACTAAGTTACAAAAAATAAAAAAATATTTACAAACATAAGAAAAATATTACAACAATTTTAAACTAATTACACCTACTCTAAGCCCCCTAATAAAATAACAAAGCCCCCCAAAATAAAAAAATGCCCTACCCTATTCTAAATTACTAAAGTTCAAAGCTCTTTTACGTTACCAGCCCTGAACAGGGCCCTTTGCGGGGCATGCCCCAAGAAATACAGCTCTTTTGCCTGTAAAAAAAAACATACAATACCCAAGCCCCCCAATATTACAACCCACCACCCACATACCCCTAATCTAACCCAAACCCCCCTTAAATAAACCTAACACTAAGCCCCTGAAGATCATCCTACCTTGTCTTCACCATACCAGGTTCACCGATCGGTCCAGAAGAGCTCCTCCGATGTCCTGATCCAAGCCCAAGAGGGGGGCTGAAGAGGTCCATGATCCGGCTGAAGTCTTCATCCAAGCGGGCCAGAAGAGGTCTTCCATCCGATTGAAGTCTTCATCCAAGCGGCATCCATCCGGAGCGAAGCGGCAGCATCCTGAAGACCTCCACCGCGGAACATCCATCCTGGCCGACGACTGAACGACGAATGACGGTTCCTTTAAATGACGTCATCCAAGATGGCGTCCCTTGAATTCCGATTGGCTGAAAGGATTCTATCAGCCAATCGGAATTAAGGTAGGAATATTCTGATTGGCTGATGGAATCAACCAATCAGAATCAAGTTCAATCCGATTGGCTGATCCGATCAGCCAATCAGATTGAGCTTGCATTCTATTGGCTGTTCTGATCATAAATTATCAAGTCTGATAAAGCTACGGAGGAATTCGAGTCTACAGAGATCACTGTTTTTAAGGCTGTCACAGAGCTATTACCCCCACTGGACCACAGGTATCCTGCGTGCAAACTTCACTAAAGAGCGGATACTTTTTTCCTCACTACAAGCGGCTGGCAAAGCTTCTCTGCTGCAAGGACGTTCCTGACCAATAGGATCGCTACACCAAAGACAGCGCCTACTTCTTGTGACGTCAGTAGTCACGTGCGCGCCTCTATGGAGGTGGGGAGCCCTGTAAGCCGATCGATTCGGAACGGTGCCCGGAGGAGTAAGGTAAAAGATACCCGGTCACCATAATATGCTGGGATTTTGCAACTAGTGACTAACTATTGGGGACTTTTATGACTCATTACATCTTTGTGGTTTACTCTCATAAGAGACTATTCTTTTCCTCCTGTGGTGACTAAATACACACAGAGAGAAATGCACTCACAGGAACGAACATCCAGCTCAATACCATTGTTAGCCTGTTCTATGGCGATTTACCACCTGGGTGCAACTTCTTTTAGCCCAGCAATGCTTTTCACAGAGTATAACTTTCCTGTAGTATATCAGTCTGATACCGCCTATTACAGTCAGTCCAGCACCGAAATACCAGGCAATTCCTCTCTGAACAAGGAACAAAGCAACCCCAGACGATCGTTTCGGCCTTCATTGGGCCTCGTCAGTGAGGTGTAGCAGTATTCCTCTAAGCACACTGAGCAAGGAGTCCACGTCTGGTTTCCCCTTTTTCCCATAGGGAGACTAAATACACACAGAGAGAAATGCACTCACAGGAACGAACATCCAGCTCAATACCATTGTTAGCCTGTTCTATGGTGATTTACCACCTGGGTGCAACTTCTTTTAGCCCAGCAATGCTTTTCACAGAGTAGAACTTTCCTGTAGTATATCAGTCTGATCCCACCTATTACAGTCAGTCCAGCACCGAAATACCAGGCAATTCCTCTCTGAACAAGGAACAAAGCAACCCCAGACGATCGTTTCGGCTTTCATTGGGCCTCGTCAGTGAGGTGTAGCAGTATTCCTCTAAGCACACTGAGCAAGGAGTCCACGTCTGGTTTCCCCTTTTTCCCATAGGGAGACTAAATACACACAGAGAGAAATGCACTCACAGGAACGAACATCCAGCTCAATACCATTGTTAGCCTGTTCTATGGCGATTTACCACCTGGGTGCAACTTCTTTTAGCCCAGCAATGCTTTTCACAGAGTAGAACTTTCCTGTAGTATATCAGTCTGATCCCGCCTATTACAGTCAGTCCAGCACCGAAATACCAGGCAATTCCTCTCTGAACAAGGAACAAAGCAACCCCAGACGATCGTTTCGGCCTTCATTGGGCCTCGTCAGTGAGGTGTAGCAGTATTCCTCTAAGCATACTGAGCAAGGAGTCCACGTCTGGTTTCCCCTTTTTCTCATAGGGAGACTAAATACACACAGAGAGAAATGCACTCACAGGAACGAACATCCAGCTCAATACCATTGTTAGCCTGTTCTATGGCGATTTACCACCTGGGTGCAACTTCTTTTAGCCCAGCAATGCTTTTCACAGAGTAGAACTTTCCTGTAGTATATGAGTCTGATCCCGCCTATTACAGTCAGTCCAGCACAGAAATACCAGGCAATTCCTGGTGTTCTGAAATTTATTCTAAACCTTTTTTCAGTTATTTATTTATGCAAACTAAATAACATCCTGTATTGTTTCCAGTCTACTAACCAGAGGCCAGGTGTGTTCATGCTCTGCACTGAGGGTCTGCTTTTAGACTCTTATGTTTTTGGACTGTGAAATTTTCACCATAATTAGAACCACCATAATTACCTCAGCAGTATTATTATCCTAAAGAATAAGACACTTGCTCATTAATAATTAAGACTAACATTAATCCAACACATATAAATCCAAAAAATATATAATACAATGTAAAATCATATAAAAATAAAGACCAATCCAACTCTCCATGAATTACCAAAGGTATTAGATTATCTAATTTATGGATCCCTAAAGCCTCCTGCTGCTTCAAGAATAATTCTCTATCCCCATCGCCTCTCAGTTATTGTATCTGTTCCATTATTTGGAAATGTAATCATCTGTCATGTCCTGCCAATACAAAAAGTTGGACTATCATTGCATCAATGTATTTACCAGGAATATTACTTTTATGTTGATTTCTTCTGAAATTTCAAGATACAAGTTAGTTTAAACATCCAAGCCTTGATAAATGGTTAGTTGGTCAACTATTTGAACATTGTAGCTACCTATTTAGAAATGTTATTGCAAAATTATATTTTTTAGTAACACTGATGCTGACTATTTTCTGGGGCATTCTAAAGTTTTTAAATTGAAGTGCTGTTTTTTCATTATCTATTATTATTAGGCAATGTTTTTCCCATACTATTAATTATTGGTGTTCTTTGTTTTGTTAGTTTTACTCTACTTAGATCTTCTTAGGAACTAATGATGATGTGGAAAGTATTTGGGTGACTGTCGAAACTGGGAATTAACATGTATTTTGAATAGGGGTTGTATATAGGCCTCTATTACTGAATGAAATACTGGACAATCTGTCAATAGAAGAAATAACCAAAATGAACATGAAGGGTAAGGCTATAGTAGTGGGGGACTTTAATTTGCCAGATATAGATTGGACATGTATTTTGCTAGATCAGCTAGAAGCAGATATATTCTTGAATCCTTGCAAGAAGAATCACTTAAGCACTTACGGCTAGATTACGAGTTTTGCGTTATGAGTGAAAAAGCCTCATAATGCTGCTTTTTCCCTACCACTGGTATTACGAGTTTCACCATCTACGTTCAAATCCATAACGTAAACCCAGACCCAGTAGTTAAAGGGACATGAAACCCAACTTTTTTCTTTCATGATTAAGAAAGAGCATAGAATTATAAACAACTTTCTAATTTACTTCTATTATCTATTTTGCTTCATTCTCTTGATATTCTTTGCTGAAAAGCATATCTAGATATGCTTAGTAGCTGCTGATTGGTAGCTGCACATAGATGCCTCCTGTGATTGGTTCACTGTGTGCATTGCTATTTCTTCATTAAAGTATATCTAAAGAATAAAGCAAATTAGGTAATAGAAGTAAATTTGAATGTTGTTTAAAATTATATTCTCTACCTTAATCATGAAAGAAAATGTTTGGGTATAGTGGCCCTTTAATGATATACCGCTAACAAAAACATCCACGAATCACTTCAAAAACATTACACAAAGTACACTTACACTCATACAAACACTCAACAATATTTATTTTTCATAATAAAATTTTTCATGTCAAAATAGAACGGATCAAAGTTACAAGATCTCGGGTGTTTAAAAAAAAAAAAG
This sequence comes from Bombina bombina, assembly GCF_027579735.1. NCBI lineage: Eukaryota > Metazoa > Chordata > Amphibia > Anura > Bombinatoridae > Bombina > Bombina bombina. The sequence continues at coordinate 942,644,899 of NC_069504.1, read as the reverse complement.
GCACACAAACCCATTTTACATTGACTTAAATAGACAGACGGGAACATACACTCATCTAGCAACATCTAACTACTAATATTATCACATACATACACAATTAGATACATACAAACAGTATACAGCACATTACCTACACAAACCAGATTTTTATTATGAAATAAACACGATTAAGCTACTTTTTCACACAAGAACATGACGTCAATCACTTTACGCTCAAAACAAGTGTTCGATTTTATTTTTCTCGTCCATTGACTTCTATGGGGAAGACGTGCTTGTGCACGCAACCGGCAGATTTACCTAACGCACGCAAAATGCATAGACTTGAAAACTCTTAATACCAGCGTTACAATTGTGGCACTAACTCATTCTTTCTTGCGTTAGTCCCTCTATGACAAATAGATCAATAATTTACTATTTCTCTATGGAGTTATGGCTTTTACTTGTGTGTACATCACTACAACATCAAAATCTTAAAGGAAATTACATGACATCAACTACAAATCAACATCACCAATACGAAATCTGTTTTAAAAATGACATCATATTTAAACGGAGAGAAAATTAATTTTTATATTTCATTATTCACAAACAGTAGCCAATTGTAAACACGTCTCATTTACCTCTATTATAACATTTCATTTATTCAACTCATATGCTTGGATGAACATCATTTCTACATAGACTCACCAGATGATGATTGATGGATGCACATACATGACTTTTGTCATTGACTCATACATATGCATTGATATTCAGGCAAAAAAACATATATAAACAATGAACACATTTACATCATACAACTACATTGTGGAAGGTTGCTTAACATTGGATTCTCTCTTGTAATCACGAAACATTAATTATGTATTTAGTGTCCCTTTAACATCACGATTCACTCATAATATACCATTAGTAATTACGTACAATAATAACAGATCATTAGAACAGATTAGAGCTGTCACTTTTTTGGAAGGAACAACAATGCTATACTGCTTCATATAAATCAGCATATGTGGGAGAGAATCACAATATATATACGTATATGTACATAACACACATCACACAAGACCAAAGCACACATTTATCTTTTTAATCAGCACACAATAAGAATGTTGCAAACTACAACAACAGAACGAAGATTTGCAAACTAGACAGGCAGGTTGCTAATATGATGATGTCATTCTAAGTTTCACCCATACAGATTACAGCATTGGGACTGTACCGCCCCTTTCAGAAGATCTTCATTATTATTGCGATTTCAATGGGACACGTAAAATATTGACATCTCGCCAATCACTGATATATACAATATTATAGATGTCAGCCGGAAGATCTTCATTATTATTGCGATTACAATGGGATACAAAAAATATTGACATCTCACCAATCACTTATATATATATATAATATTACAGATGTCACCCGTTACTTTATCGTTTGGAAACAATATTTCAGCAACATCTATCGGATTCTATGCCATGTCTATGCACACATTATACACAAGTATGCACTTTCATTCATGATAGCGTGGGAGTGTGCTTTTTACTATAAGATCGCGTTTAATAAGTATGTATTACGCATAGGAACAAACATCACAAATATGCACTGTATATGTTACATTTTACACTTTCACATTACGATTCATGGGGGGGGATACATTTCATCAAACACAAGAAAATCCACCCACTTTGAAAGCATTCGCGCTGCTCAGATACAATCAAGTGTATACAATCAGCAATCATTACGAACACGCTATCATTGGACATATTGCACTATAAATCCCCCAAACAACATGGCCAAAGTGTCCCTTGTGATCGACATTGGAGTAACCTTGTTACTCCTTGTGTGTTTGCTCTGCTGTTTGGCTTTGTGCTGCTTAGCTTGGCAAATATGGATAATCTGCAGTTAGTTGTTGCTGGTTCTGTTGCACGAGTTGTGTACAACAGAATCGGGTGGGCTCGGTATCTCCAAGAGAGACAAAGGGCTCATTTGGTTAGAGGTCCTCCTGTTCACAGGTTGAGGCCCACTTTGGATAACATGAGCGACTTTGAGGTTTATGACAAGTATAGGCTTAATCACGAACAGCTCATTAGCCTTTACAATGTACTTAAACCTCATCTGGAGCCACATAGACGTATGCAAATTGCATTCCCTAGCATGACTAAGATGCTAAGTTGCATACACGTCCTGGCCTCTGGAAGTTTTTAATATGGAGAGGGGTACATGCATGAGCTGTCTCAGGGTACCTTCTCTGTGGTTTTTGACAACTTTCTGGACGCCATGGTACGAGTCAGTAAGCATTATATAGAATTCCCTCAAAATGATGGTGATTGGAGGAGCCTGAAGAGGGAATTTTATGCAATAGCTAAAATGCCCAATGTCTTGGGAGCAATAGATTGCACCCACATTGCCCTGTGTGCTCCAGCAGATGACCTGTCCTTCCGAAATCGCAAACACTTCCATAGTCTGAACGTGCAGTTTGTTTGCGATGTTTGGATGCGGATTATGCAGGTGTGTGCGAATTTCAGCTGGGTTTGTCATGATGCCCGCATCCTCAGACAGTCGTCCCTGTGGCGGCAGTTTGAGAGCAGATGGTTTCTACATGGGTGGCTCATTGATGAGCACTTGTGCACAACATGGTTAAGTAGTTAGACAATTGCCACTGTAATCTTCAAAAACAGTTGCGTTTGTGTAATGTGCAAAATGTGCAGCTCTAGGATGCGCTTTAACCATGTAATTACCTCTTTCAGCAAATGTCTAGTTTTAGCTCCAAATAGATATATAGCATGTCCTAGCTTAAATGTTACAGCTACAGGATGCAATTTAACCATTTCTTTCTCTATTAGAAAATGTCTCTTTTATGCGAAATACACATATGTAGCATGTCCTAGCATAAATGTGAAGCTCTAGGATGCGCTTTAACCATGTAATTGAATCTTTCAGCAAATGTCTAGTTTTAGCTCCAAATAGATATGTAGCATGTCCTAGCTTAAATGTTACAGCTATAGGCCCCAATTTATCAAGGTCTGTCGGACTTGATCCGACAGACCTCACTGAATACGGCGAGCAATACGCTTGCCGTATTCAGCATTGCACCAGCAGCTCACAACACAAGAGCAGCTGGTGCAACGTCATCCCCTGCAGACTCTCGGCCAATAGGCCACCAGCAGGGGGGTGTCAATCAACCCGATCATACTCAATGGGGTTGATTTCCTGCTTCATAACTGCTGTTTCAGAAACACGGGGCATCAAGCTCCGTTTGGAGCTTGATAAATATGCCCCATAGGATGTAACCATGTCTTTCTCTTTTATGCCCCATAGGATTTAACCATGTCTTTCTCTTTTAGCAAATGTCTCGTTTATGCGAAATATGCATATGTAGCATGTCCTAGCTTAAATGTGCAGATCTAGTATGCGATTTATCCATGTAATTGTCTTTTTCAGCAAATGTTTAGTTTTAGCTCCAAATAGATATGTAGCATGTCCTAGCTTAAATATGCAGCTCTAGGATGCAATTTAACCATTTCTTTCTCTTTAGCAAATGTCTTGTTTATGCGAAATACGCATATGCAGCATGTCCTAGCTTAAATGTGCAGATATAGGATGCGCTTTAACTATGTAATTGTCTCTTTCAGCAAATGTCTAGTTTTAGCTCAGAATAGATATGTAGCATGTCCTAGCTTAAATGTTACAGCTATAGGATGCAATTTAACCATTTATTTCTCTTTTAGCAAATGTCTCATTTATGCGAAATCAGCATATGTAGCATGTCCTATAGTGATGTCGCGAATAGTTCGCCGGCGAATAGTTCCGGCGAACATAGCATGTTCGTGTTCGCCGTGGACGGCAAACATATGCGATGTTCGATCCGCCCCCTATTCCTCATCATTGAGTAAACTTTGACCCTGTATCTCACAGTCAGAAGACACATTCCAGCCAATCAGCAGCAGACCCTCCCTCCCAGACCCTCCCACCTCCTGGACAGCATCCATTTTAGATTCATTCGGAAGCTGCATTCTTAGTGAGAGGAGGGACAGTGTAGCTTCTGCTAATTTAATAGGGAAATCGATAGCTAGGCTAGTGTATTCAGTGTCCACTACAGTCCTGAAGGACTCCTCTGATCTCTGAGGTAAGGACAGCACCCCAAAAAGCCCCTTTTAGGGCTAGAACATCAGTCTGCTTTTTTTTTTCCTGTGTAATCTAATTTCAGTTGCCTGCCTGTCAGCGTGTGTGTCAGGCTCACAGCATATACTGTGCCCACTTGCCCAGTGCCACCACTCATATCTGGTGTAACAGTAGTGTACATTTAAAAAAAAAACACTTTTTTGACTGTGAAATAATAGCAGACAGCTGCCAGTACCCAAGATGGCTGCCAATAAGGCAGATGGGGAGGGTTAGAGAGCTGTTTTGGGGGGGATCAGGGAGATTGGGGGCTAAGGGGGATGCTACACCACAGCATATGTAAATATGCTAAAAAAATAAAAAAAAATTAAAAACCTTTAATTTTAGTACTGGCAGACTTTCTGCCAGTACTTAAGATGGCGGGGACAATTGTGGGGTGGGGGAGGGAAGGGAGCTGTTTGGGAGGGATCAGGGGGTCTGATGTGTCAGGTGGGAGGCTGATCTCTACACTAAAGCTAAAATTAACCCTGCAAGCTCCCTACAAACTAACAAATTAACCCCTTCACTGCTAGCCATAATACACGTGTGATGCGCAGCAGTATTTAGCCGCCTTCTAATTACCAGAAAGCAACGCCAAAGTCATATATGTCTGCTATTTCTGAACAAAGGGGATCCCAGAGAAGCATTTACAACCATTTGTGCCATAATTGCACAAGCTGTTTGTAAATAATTTCAGTGAGAAACCTAAAATTGCGAAAAAATGTAAGTTTTTTTTTAATTTGATCACATTTTGCGGTGAAATGGTGGCATGAAATATACCAAAATGGGCCTAGATCAATACTTTGGGTTGTCTACTACACTACACTTAAGCTAAAATTAACTCTACAAGGTGCCTACATGCTCCCTAATTAACCCCTTCACTGCTGGGCATAAAACATGTGTTGTGCGCAGTGGCATTTAGCAGCCTTCTAATTACCAAAACGCAACGCCAAAGCCATATAAGTCTGCTATTTCTGAACAAAGGGGATCCCAGAGAAGCATTTACAACCATTTATTCCATAATTACATAAGTTGTTTTTAAATAATTTCTGTGAGAAACCTAAGTTTGTGAAAAGTGAACAATTTTTTTTTATTTGAACGCATTTGGCGGTGAAATGGTTGCATTAAATATACCAAAATGGGCCTAGATCAATACTTTGGGTTGTCTACTACACTACACTTAAGCTAAAATTAACTCTACAAGCTCCCTAATTAACCCCTTCACTGCTGGGCATAAAACACGGGCGGAGCGCAGTGGCATTTAGCAGCCTTCTAAATACCAAAAAGCAACGCCAAAGCCATATAAGTCTGCTATAATGGCATGTCTGGCACACAGTGTTGGGGCAAGGGTCCATCTGACCACTGATACCTGGTCTGCAAAGCATGGTCAGGGCAGGTATATCACCTACACTGCGCACTGTGAAGCGGGCATAACTCTTACACTACCTGATCGATACAACATCATACCTGATGTTTTAAAGCACGTTATTCCAAACAATTTAGGAATGTTAGGTGATTTATGCCCTTTATGGATTAAAACCAGACTCTGCATCAACTATGTAATTTTCCATGGGAGTTTTGCCATGGATCCCCCTCCGGCATGCCACAGTCCAGGTGTTAGTCCCCTTGAAACAACTTTTCCATCACTATTGTGGCCAGAAAGAGTCCCTGTGGTTTTTAAAATGCGCCTGCCTATTGAAGTCTATGGCGGTTTGCCCGGTTTGCAGGTTCACAAAACTTTTGCGGAAGTTCGCATTCGCCGTTCGCGAACCCAAAATTTTATGTTCGCGACATCACTAATGTCATAGCTAAAATGTGCAGCTATAGGATGCGCTTTAACCATGTAATTGTCTCTTTCAGCAAATGTCTAGTTTTAGCAAAAAACAGATATGTAGCAGGTCATAGCTTAAATGTGCAGCTCTAGGATACAATTTAACCATTTCTTTCTCTTTTAGCAAATGTCTCGTTTATGCGAATTACGCATATGTAGCATGTCCTAGCTTAAATGTGCAGCTCTAGGATGCGCTTTATCCATGTAATTGTCTATTTCAGCAAATGTTTAGTTTTAGCTCCAAATAGATATGTAGAATGTCCTAGCTTAAATGTGCAGCTCTAGGATGCAATTAAACCATTTCTTTCTCTTTTAGCAAATGTCTATTTTAGGCGATTTTTGTGTACACAAATGCATTGTATTTTAATATAATAATTTTAACCATATTTTTAATTTTCAACATTTTGTTATGTTCATTATTTATAGGTGATTTGGGTTACATGAGCCAATTTTGACTCATTATGCCTATACGTAACCCCACAGACGAAGCCCAGGAGCGCTACAATAGGGCACACAAGCAGACTAGGGCTGTAGTGGAGAGGATGTTTGGGCTCCTCAAAATGCGGTTACGATGCCTAGACAGGTCTGGAGGAGCCCTCCAATACAGCCCTAGTATAGCCTGCAGTGTCCTGCATAACATTGCTCAGCGGGCTGGGATGCTGCAGGCCCTCCAGGTGCCCCGAGACCTCCTCTAAGATGAGGAGGATGACCCTGTTCTAGAAGGCCATTCCGGGATGAGGGGCTCAATGTCAGAGCAAACATCATCAACCGCAACTTCAGACGGTAAATACTAGAAGTTATATAGGAGCATTGAGAATATGTGTGCAATTTAGGTAAATGAGAAGTAGAGAATTGTGAAAACATGTTAGGATTGTTCAACAAATGATTATCAAAAAAATTTAGACATCAGATGATTCTGGCATTGGCTCCTGTAATGATTTTATCACCTGATTTTCAAAGACAATATCAGATGATAAGTATAAACAATGTATGGACTGGGGGGGGGGGGGGTTTGCACAATGATCCATCATATGGCATACAATTTTAAATGTAGTATTTAGTTTACACATTACTAGACTTTTAGATACTCAGAAAGGGATACTCTAGCAATACTATGTGATTCTAAGTCATACATCAGTGGTTAAGTCTGCACAATGTATGACTCAGCTTCACACTTGATTGATAGAACATAAAACAAGCTGATACACATGATTAGTAAGCTATTGATCTAAATAGTTTCAGAAATGTTTGGGGAGGGGATGCAGAACCAAGTCACACATTTTTATTAATGATTTTATTTACGCTTAATCTTCAATTAGGGAGATGACTTCATCTACAGACTGAAAGTGAAGAATTCCAGACTGAAAGTGAAGAATTCCAGACTGAAAGTGAAGAATCCCATACTGAAAGTGAAGAATTTTTATATTTTTTAGATGGTAATTCACAATCATCTATTTTGAAAATCATGAATAGGACACCTAATGAAGATAAACTGATATTTTGCAGATAATTGCCTTTCAAAGACCATACATCCAGGTTAGTTTGCACATGCTATGTAAGAATCATAGGAGGAAGAATGTTCAAAGAATTCAGAATATATACATGTCCTATTTTAAAATATGTTTATTTTATATACATTAACCCTACTTTGTGCTAGAGAGGACTCAGATTCTGACCAATCAGACAAAGGGATACATTTTATAGTTGACATTTAGGTATATTATTATTTTAATGGACATGAAATAATACATTCAATTATGTCCCTCATACAATCAAATAACTTTATATTTTCTAAATTTGATATGCATTATTTTGTCTAATTGTAAAGGCTAATATGTGTAATTAAAATATTGATTAGACAATTTTATGTGATTATTTTCAAATTATGGATAGATATAGATTTCAAGTCTGAACCTGTTTTTAATATCAAGACAAACAATAAATGTTAGAGCATAGACAGAAGATTTAATTTTTAATTATTAGATTTAAGGAATATTTTAAGATATGTGTTCATTAAATAACCTATATGACTAATGGTTTTTAATATGTCTTTTCTTTTTTTTTTCAGATTTTCATTTTTGAAGAATTCCAAAATATATTTTTTTTGTTGAAAATAAATATATTTACATGCTATATTTTTCCTTTTTTAATTGAAATATATATTTGAGACATCTCTATCACAGCAAGATAAGAAGAAATACATCCATCTAATATTCTGACATGTAAACAAAATATTAGTCCCATTACTGTTAAAGTCATCTATTTTACAAGCACATGTCTGATATCAAATAGACTAATATAGGTTAATTTATAGAATGCAAAAATATCAACACAGCTTATGCAGACAATGTTAAAGTCAAGTATCTTTCAAAATTTAAGGTGGAGTTAGATACAGCCAACTATGATTTGATTGTGTGATTTATAGATGTTAAAATCAGCAAATGTTTATAACGAGGATATGTAGTATAAATTATACATAACAACTTTGATCATTTCAATTTTAAGAAATGAAAGTGTTTAAACTACACTGTCACTTTAATGTAAGAAGTTAATGTTATATTTACATTCTAATCTCTATAATCTTTCTTAGGTATCCAAAAACATTCTTACAATAAATATAGGTTATTATGCTTTAAAGGGACAGTCTAGGCCAAAATAAACTTTCATGATTCAGATAGAGCATGCAATTTTAAACAATTTTCCAATTTACTTTTTTCACCAATTTTGCTTTGTTCTCTTGGTATTCTTAGTTGAAAGCTTAACCTAGGAGGTTCATATGCTAATTTCTTAGACCTTGAAGCCCACCTCTTTCAGATTGCATTTTAACAGTTTTTCACCACTAGAGGGTGTTAGTTCACGTATTTCATATAGATAACACTGTGCTCGTGCACGAGAAGTTATTTGGGAGCAGGCACTGACTGGCTAGACTGCAAGTCTGTCAAAAGAACTGAAAAAAGGTGCAGTTTGCAGAGGTTTAGATACAAGATAATCACAGAGGTTAAAAGTATATTATTATAAATGTGTTAGTTATGCAAAACTGGGAAATGGGTAATAAAGGGATTATCTATCTTTTAAAACAATAAAAATTCTGGTGTAGACTCTCCCTTTACTTATTTGCAAGGTAATATATCATGCAGACTTAACCACTGATGTATGACTTAAATTATCTTTAAATAAAATGTAAGTTAATTTCACATTTATACCAAGCTAGTTATTGTATGCCATATTGATGACTTTTCATTTTAGTGGAGTCATTTGAAGGGTCAGTTAACTATAGATATATCAAAATAGAATTTCTCACAATTATACGATGTACCTGTTGGATAGATATCACATATCTATAGGTATTTCCGTTACACTTTATTTGTGTTAACTCCACATATTCCTAATGGTTTGGTTTTTAAAGGGACATTAAACACAACATTTTATTTCATGATTCAGACAGAGAATACAATTTTAAACAACATTCAAATGTAATACTATTATCTAAATATATGCATTATTTAGATAACCTTTGTTAAATAAATAGCAATGCACATGGGTTAGCCAATTACACAAGGCATCTATGTGCAGCCACCAATCAACAGCACCTGAGCCTATCTAGATATGCTTTTCAGAAAAGAATATCAAAGCTAATGAGATACTAGAAATACATTTTTAAACATTGTATTATCCATCTAAATCATGAAAGTAAATATTCTTGTTTTATGTCCCTTTAAAGTAAAGCTGTATAAATACAGCCATTGTAAGATATTTCATTCACAGTGGGGCATACAAAACATAAGGTAATACAAACATGCTTTATTCTCATGTTATCATAAGTTTGAAAAAAACAAGATGCATAGGTTTATGGTCAGCAAAGCATTACTGGGAAATATCTACTTATTTCTGGGTGGGCAACAATGCATATTTACAATGTTTAGAAAGATGTCTTTAGATAAATTTAAAGATTACATATTAGCTCATTAAATGGACATTAATTCAAAAATGTTTCTTTCATGATTCATCAAGAAAATATATTTTTAAACATTAAAATGTACTTCTATTATCTAATTTCCTTCAATATTTTGATAGACTTTCCTTTACAACCATATCAGATATGGTTAGTAGCTGAAGTTTTGTGGATGCACAGAGATGCCTTGTGAGATTGGCTCAACCATGTGCATTGCTATTTCTTCTGTAAAGGATATGTAAAGAATAAGCTAAATAGATCGAGTTACATTTTAATTTGTAAAATTATATTCTCTCTCCGGATCTGGAAATAAAATATTTTGGTGTAATGTCACTTTAAAAATAAAGACGCCATTGCCCAATAAAATGTGAGCAGTTCAGACCAATACAAGCTCGAGGTTTATTTACTAATAATGAACAAATGTGGTTTTTAAAATCTATAAATATTTAACACAAGTTACGTCCATTATAAATACAAATTACGCATTTCAGAAATATAGCGTGGTAAACGTATCTTGCAACACGAGATTCGCATCTTTAAAAATTTGATTCTAATGTCACGCACTAGCACACAATCGATGTGCATTGTTGGGATTGTAAATACATTTAATAGAGCAATGTCAATACTTCACAATGAGTCGTGATATTTCTTTAATAAACAATGAATACATACAATGTTTACGTTTTACAATAAAATATATTTATATTAAATAAGCAGATCAATATTAAACATCAAAATGTGTAAAACATTCTAATGTGACTGGATTATATTTACTATAGTAATTAAAAATAAAATCGAGATCAAATGTAAAATTCATATATTAATATTTAACGGATCGCGTATATTAAATCTGCGTCACACATATATGCATAACAGTCCCATAAATTACAAATAAGTCTACATGCAAAATGCAGTAACAGCACCCCCAGGAGGTATGTGTATGGAAGTTACAAAGATATGAAACATTAAGGAACGGCCAATCAGAGTTCATCACACAAACATAACTTGACTCAGAATGGCCTCACAGACATGATAACAAAATTTCAATATTTTATCCATTCAGATGTACAGATACCATGTCCCATGGTGCATATCATGTTTATTTCACCATATAAAACTCCATTACACGTTGCCATTTTTGTCAGTTCTCTAATGCCTGCTGGTATAGTTATATATACATTATATATATATATATTCTTTCTGAAGAACATCGGCAGGCATGACGTCTCCTTGGTTCACACGGTTGGAAAGTGCGGCACTGGTCAACGTGATCGAGGAGTTTTATCCGAAGCTGTTTGGGAACAAGAAGTCAACCAAGCCGAAAATTAGGAGGGCCCTCTGGTTGTCTATCACCGAAGATGTTAATGCGGTGTGTGACATCCAGAGGACCCCGGAGAAAATCATGCGGAGATTCGGGGATATGAGGTTGCGGAAGCGCAATAAAGTCTGCCTCATGAGGGAGTGGGTAAAAGACCGTCGGAGGGATGGAAAAAAAGATTCACCCCCACGGAAACTATACCTGCAACCTTATGAGGAGACTTTATGCACCCTCCTCAATCTCCGTTTCCCCAGCAAATTTGCATCCGCACGCTCATCGAGTTCTTCTCCTTCCGCAGCTGCTGGATCTGAAACTCCAGACCCAGAGACCAGTGAAGCAGCTTCCTCGATCGGTGACCGGGGAAAAGAAGGTAGAGAATCTGAACCAGGTAAATATCAGACTTCATATTATATATTAATATTTTAGTATATATTTAAGCAATGTGTATATAGTCATATATTCAACCTATATAGATCTCACAACACATGTTACATATGATGTTTAGATATCTGAATTTAGATTCGTCACACATGAAATTGGAATGATGTTTCTTGCGCTCTCCAGTATATGCATCACAGAGCGAAAATGTTATTGCGTATCCATGAAATCAATATCATCCGCCATTTCATACATTGAATATAGAATCATACAAAAGTTATAAATATTAATTGCTATCATTCAATATAAACAAATATCTGATTGGAATATCGTAATACACCCAATTGCAAATATATTTGAAGTCTTTAGAAATGATAATCATCACACTACTATATCCAAATCAATTCTGAATAACGGATGCGCAATTCCGCTTTGAAGAATTGCCCAATGATCATGAAAGATATAATTGCGCACACACGTGAACATGTGTTTGCTGTAACAGTGGCATTGCTTTAGACATGTTGGTCAAATGTATACGTGAATTAGTATATATGTGAAGAATACAGTATCCTTATGTACAATCTTCTACATTAGAAAAGCTATACTAGCAAGATCTAAATTAAAATTGAACAATGTCTATCAATTGATGACAACTCAAGAAGACAAAAATGACTTAAAGTGACAGTCAACAACATAAAAGATTGAAATTAAGAATACATGATCTCTTTATGTATACATTAATTTATAAAACAATAAATTCATGTGAATACAAATAAAATTTTACTTTATCAATTCGAATAAAAAAAATCTGATTGTTCGTGTCCATGGCCTGACTTGTATTAATGATATCCAATCCTGATTGAATATTTACCAGATATGGATGTTGGTGTTGGAACCTCGAACCTCTCATTTTAATTTACCTTTCTCTTACAAACTTGGACATACCATTACATAATCCATTCACATTGATCTATATTAATATGGATACTCTAATTCTCTTTTCTTGTTATTTTAAAATAAGAATCATGAATCGTAGTTGGGATTCCATTGTAATACAAATCTCAATGTATGAGTATTTGAAGATATTCCTTCTATTCTTGAAATCTTCATTTTAATGTAATCAAAGGGTCATGGCCATTTTTTATTCTGCCCTTGGGTAGTGCTTGACAGTTTTTGGCTACATTTAGACAACACTAACACATTTTTACATATGTGCAGATTATATAAATATACATCTCATATGCTTTGATATTTTCTTCTTATCATTAAAGGGACATGAAAACCAACATTTTACTTTTATGATTTTGACACAACATGTGATTTTAATCAACTTTCCAAATTGCTTCTATTATCTAAATTGCTTCAGTCTATTGTTATCCTATCTATTGTTATCTAGGTAGGCTCAGGAACAGCAATGCATTACTGGAAGTAACCTGCAGATTGGTTGATGCACAACATTGCCTATTTTCATTGGTTCAACACATGTCTTCAGATAACAGTAGTGCATAGTTGCTCCTTTAAAAAAAGATTCTAAGACAATGAAGCAAAATAGAAGAAATAAGTATATTTGAAAGCTTTTTTAAATCAAATGCTGGATTTGAATCATGAAAATTAATACAATTACACATTTTGGCCCATATTTATCAAGCTCCGTACGGAGCTTGAAGGGCCGTGTTTCTGGCGAGTCTTCAGACTCACCAGAAACACAAGTTATGAAGCAGCGGTCTAAAGACCGCTGCTCCATAACCCTGTCCATCTGCTCTGAGCAGGCGGACAGGAATCGCCAGAAATCAACCCAATCGAATACGATCGGGTTGATTGACAGCTCCCTGCTGGTGACCGATTGGCAGTGAGTCAGCAGGGGGCGGTGTTGCACCAGCAGCCCTTGTGAGCTGCTGGTGCAATGTTAAATGCGGAGAGCATATTGCTCTCCGCATTTAGCAAGGTCTTCCGGACCTGATCCGCACTATCGGATCAAGTCCGCAAGACCTTTGATAAATAGAGGCTTTAGAGTTTCATGTCCCTTTATGAGAGAAGGCTAATTAAAGATTCTTGATGATATCCTTAAATTATATATTTGATTGTAATTGCATGCTCCATCCCATTCATTATATCAACATATGGACTAGACAATTCATTAACAGTGACATTGTCAAATAAAGATATTTTAATATTTAATATTAAAGGGACACTGAACACAAAATTTGTCTTTTGTGATTCAGATAGAGCATGCAATATTAATGAACATTCTCATTTACTCCTATAATCAAATTGGCTTCATTCTCTTGGTATCTTTATTTGAAATCAAGAATGCAAGTTTAGATGCTGGCCCATTTTTGGTGAACAACCTGTGTTGTTCTTGCTGATTGGTGGATTTATTCACCCACCAATAAACAAGTGCTTTTTGGTTCTGAACCAAAAAAAGCTTAGCTGCCTTATTTTCTAAGAAGGAAAGCAAGAGAATGCGGACAAATTGATAATAGGAGTAAATTAGAAAGTTGCTTAAAATTGCATGTTCTATCTGAATCCCGAAATAAAAAATTAGAGTTCAGTGTCCCTTTAATAAAAAAATATCTTCATTAATCCTTACACTGTTTTGATGAAATATTGATATCTAAATCACATCTTTCACTATTGGACTACCTTTATATATATATATATATATATATATATATATATATACAGTATATATATATATATATATATATATGTATGTATATATATATATATATATATATATATCATATTCTAACAGCACCATGATGACAAATATCTTATGTTTTGCATTGTGATCAATATGTGTTGTGTCCTAAAACAGATTACTGTACATTGCACAAATGGATCTATGTGCCACATGGATTACGTTCTATTTGGCCCAAGTTGTTATTCAAAGTGTTGTGTGTGTGTATTATTTTTAAAACAGGGATGAATAGTTATATTTAGATATGCCATAGATTCATATGACAAGAATTGGCTGTCTAATATAGTAATAAATCCTTGATGAACTCATAAATTTATAGTTCATATAAGTGCTCTAATTTTCAGATTTCTAAGTATATACTTTGGAATATTTTAGACTAATGTGATTTAGTGATGTCCAAACTGTGTTCACTAATGTTTATTTATATCATTAATAGAAGTAGTTATTGTGGTGAGCACAGAGGGATCCAACACTGATGGTGACGTGCCTTTGCAGGCTTCTGGTATGTCCATTGACTCATTCATATGTCATTAAAGGTGTATTTTTCTATAATATTATGATCATGATTCTGATGAAGCATTCCATTTGAATTAAAAATATAATATACTCCTCTGATGATATATATTATCTTTTTATTATTTTAAGATTCAGATCTCAAAGATTCTTAGTCTACACCTTTGTGCTTCTGAACATGTCTAGCACATGTTTATATTTAGTATATATTTAGACAACAATCATCAAGTGATACACACATGAGAACTCTTAAATGTTCCAGGTACTCAGCTTTTGTGAATATTTTCTAAATACAGACACTAAAATCAAATTATTACTTATCGATAATTACAAATATTATTTCATTTGCATGCTCCATCAAAATGATGTAATTCCTAACTTTGGTTCACTAGCTCTTTAATGCAACATTGATGTGTGTCCTTGAGCACCAGTAACATATGTTATAATATTTGATTTTAACATGTACACAACATATTATGTTTTACAGAGATTGCTGTAACAACATGTGAGATGGAGGAGGAAGTGCAAGAATGCACTTCCTCCTCCATCTCAGAGTCTGATGGTACGTCAAATATATATAACATGTATCTAACATGTATTATTGTTTACAAATCATACTCTTAACGAAAAATAAAGTCTACAGCATTATCCCTTTAAAATATATTCTTCCATTATTTTTTAAATACCCTATTGCCCCCTTTCTATATCATGCAGCATGAACATATGTTTTTAGTTTTTATTAAATTTATGTATGATTTGTAAATAATGACAAACATCATGATGTCACATGCATATCCCATGCAAACCCCCAATAAGCATCTTCTGATTGTACAGACAGTCATTTCTATTCATCTGAGTGCATAGATGCAGACCATATCATTATGTCATCATTGTTTATAACTTCAAAACCACTTCTAAGTATACATCAAACATAATCATATTGAAATTAATTCATTTAATTTCATGATATATGATATGTAAATGTTTTTTTCAAAAATCTTATGTGTAGGCTGCCCATTTCAATCGAACAAACATTAATATTCCTCAGAAATAAAGCATGCATTTCAGAATGTGTCTAGTAATCAGGGCTAGGCACAGACAAAGGCTGTGGTGAACATTTTCCAAAGTACAGACCTTAGTGAAGGACACCAAGGTAGATTTGAAATTAAAAACATTATTTTATAGTGCTTAGTGTTATTATACTGATGCAGATACCACTGATCCTATAACCAGCCCTCCTCTGGCTATACCCATGAGCCAGTGTCACTACTGTGTCATTATATAGGGCTTGGTGTTGTTATACTGATGCAGATACCACTGATCCTATAACCAGCCCTCCTCTGGCTATACCCATGAGCCAGTGTCACTACTGTGTTTTTCTATAGTGCTTGGTGTTATTATACTTATGCAGATACCACTGATCTAATAACCATCCCTCCTCTTGCTATACCCATGTGCCAGTGTCACTACTGTGTCATTATATAGTGTTGGGTATTATTATACTCATGCAGATACCACTGATTCTATAACCAGCCCTTGGCCTCTATTTATCAAGCCGTCAACCGCAAATACGCTGGAATTCCACAGCGTAATTGTGGAGAGCTTGATTTGCCTTATTTATCAAAGGCTACAGACTGGTAAAAGTAGAATTTTGTGACATAAAACATATACGATCCGCCGGTCTCAGTCCAACACAGATCGATGCTTACGTCACTACAGATGTTCCAAATTCAAATTCGGCACTATCTGACTACTTTTGCCATTTATCAAATGCCTACCAGGTACACTCGGCACTATTCCAGCCCAGCATACCTGGTTTTTAGTCTGCCGCCTAGGAGGCGGCGGATGCCATAGGAATCAATGGGAGTCTGAAAGCAGCGAAAGCTCATGTTCGCTGCTGCCTGATATCCCATTGATTCCTATGTGGGAATAAAAGTTACGTTTACACCTAACACCCTAACATTTACCCGAGTCTAAACACCCCTAATCTGCCATCCCCTACAATGCCGCCACCTACATAATGTTATTAACCCCTATCCTGCAGCTCCCGTACACTGCCGCAACTAAATAAACTTATTAACCCCTAAACTGCCACTCCCGGAGCCCACCACTGCCTACATTATAATTATTAACCCCTAATCTGCCACCCCCTATACCGCTGCCACCTACATAAAGTTATTAAACCCTATGCTGCCACTCCTGGAGCCCACCGCAACTGAATAAATGTATTAACCCCTAAACCGCCAGCCCCCCACATTGCCATAATCTAAATTAACCTATTAATCCCTAAACCTAACAACCCATTAACTTTATATTAAATATTAACTCATTCCTATCTTATAAAAAATTTAAACTTAGCTTTAAAATTAAATTAAACTATATTAACCTAATAATTAACCTATTCTAACTATTTGAATAAAATTACATTAAACTATATTAAATTAATAATTAGCCTATCCTAACTATTATAATAACATTAAATTAAAAGATATTAAATTAATAATTAATCTAACCTAATTTTTATACTAAAATAACATAAAACTACAAATTAAAATAAATATATTATATATTTAAACACCTAACCCTAGTCAAATAATTTAAATCTACACAAAAAAATTACTAATTTACAAATAACTTAGGCCTAGATTTAGAGTTGGGCGGTAGCCATCAAAACCAGCGCTAGAGGCTCCTAACGCTGGTTTTTCCCGCCCTCTGGTATTTGGAGCCAGTCATTAAAGGGTCTAACGCTCACTTTTCAGCCGCGACTTTTCCATACCGCAGATCCCCTTACGTCAATTGCGTATCCTATCTTTTCAATGGGATCTTTCTAACGCTGGTATTTAGAGTCGTGTCTGAAGTGAGCATTAGAACTCTAACGACAAAACTCCAGCCGCAGAAAGAAGTCAGTAGTTAAGAGCTTTCTGGGCTAACGCCGGTTCATAAAGCTCTTAACTACTGTGCTCTAAAGTACACTAACACCCATAAACTACCTATGTACCCCTAAACCGAGGTCCCCCCACATCGCCCCCACTATATTAAGATTTTTTAACCCCTAATCTGCCGCTCCGTATACCGCCGCCAACTACGTTATCCCTATGTACCCCTAATCTGCTGCCCCTAATACCGCCGACCCCTATATTATATTTATTAACCCCTAATCTGCCCCCCACAACGTCGCCGCCAGCTACCTACAATTATTAACTCCTAATCTGCCGACCGGAGCTCACCGCTAGTATAATAAATGTATTAACCCCTAATCCGCCTCACTCCCGCCTCAATAACCCTATAATAAATAGTATTAACCCCTAATCTGCCCTCCCTAACATCGCCGACAGCTAACTTCAAGTATTAACCCCTAATCTGCCGATCGGAGCTCACCGCTACTCTAATAAATTGTTTAACCCCTTAAGCTAATTCTAACCCTAACACTAACACCCCCCTAAGTTAAATATAATTTTTATCTAACGAAATAAATTAAGTCTTATTAAATAAATTATTCCTATTTATATCTAAATACTTACCTGTAAAATAAATCCTAATATAGCTACAATATAAATTATAATTATATCTTAGCTATTTTAGGATTAATATTTATTTTACAGGCAACTTTGTATTTATTTTAACCAGGTACAATAGCTATTAAATAAATTCAATCAGCCAATCAGATTGAGCTCGCATTCTATTGGCTGTTCCGATCAGCCAATAGAATGCGAGCTCAATCTGATTGGCTGATCGGATCAGCCAATCAGATTGAACTTGATTCTGATTGGCTGATTCCATCAGCCAATCAGAATTTTCCTACCTTAATTCCGATTGGCTGATAGAATCCTATCAGCCAATCGGAATTCGAGGGACGCCATCTTGGATGACGTCCCTTAAAGGAACCGTCATTCGTCGGGAAGTCGTCGGAAGAAGAAGATGGGTCCGCGGTGGAGGTCTTCAAGATGGAGCCGGTCCTCATTGGATGAAGATAGA
Organism: Bombina bombina; assembly: GCF_027579735.1. Taxonomy (NCBI): domain Eukaryota; kingdom Metazoa; phylum Chordata; class Amphibia; order Anura; family Bombinatoridae; genus Bombina; species Bombina bombina. The sequence goes on along the minus strand of NC_069504.1, from coordinate 942,626,073 downwards.
AGATGCCGCTTGGAAGAAGATGGTTGCCGGTCCGGATCTACTCTTCTTCCCGGATAGGATGAAGACTTTGGACCCTCTTCTGGACTTCTTCAGCCGTCGGATGATGGATGTCTAGCCCCCGCTTGGGCTTGGATGAAGATTTTGGAGCCTGGAACGATCAGTGATACCTGGCATGGTGAAGACAAGGTAGGAAGATCTTCAGGGGCTTAGTGTTAGGTTTATTTAAGGGGGTTTGGGTTATATTAGGGGTATGTGGGTGGTGGGTTGTAATGTTGGGGTGGGGGTATTGTATGTTTTTTTTTACAGGCAAAAGAGCTGAATTCTTTGGGGCATGCTTCGCAAAGGGCCCTTTTAAGGGCTGGTAAGGTAAAAGAGCTTTGAACTTTTATAATTTAGAATAGGGTAGGGCATTTTTTTATTTTGGGGGTCTTTGTTATTTTATTAGGGGGCTTAGAGTAGATGTAATTAGTTTTAAATTGTTGTAATGTTTTTCTAATGTTTGTAAATATTTTTTTATTTTTTGTAACTTAGTTCTTTTTTATTTTTTGTACTTTAGTTAGTTTATTTAATTGTATTTATTTGTACATATTGTATTTAATTAATTTATTGATAGTGTAGTGTTAGGTTTAATTGTAGGTAATTGTAGGTATTTTATTTAATTAATTTATTGATAGTGTGGTGTTAGGTTTAATTGTAACTTAGGTTAGGATTTATTTTACAGGTAATTTTGTAATTATTTTAACTATTTTAGCTATTAAATAGTTCTTAACTATTTAATAGCTATTGTACCTGGTTAAAATAAATACAAAGTTACCTGTAAAATAAATATAAATCCTAAAATAGCTATAATATAATTATAATTTATATTGTAGCTATATTAGGGTTTATTTTACAGGTAAGTATTTAGCTTTAAATAGGAATAATTTATTTAATAAGAGTTAATTTATTTCGTTAGATTTAAATTATATTTAATTTAGGGGGGTGTTAAAGTTAGGGTTAGACTTAGCTTTAGGGGTTAATCCATTTATTACAGTAGCGGCGAGATTCGGTATGCAGATTAGGGGTTAATAATTGAAGTTAGGTGTCGGCGATGTTAGGGAGGGCAGATTAGGGGTTAATACTATTTATTATAGGGTTATTGAGGCGGGAGTGAGGCGGATTAGGGGTTAATAACTTTATTATAGTAGCGGTGCGGTCCGCTCGGCAGATTAGGGGTTAATAAGTGTAGGCAGGTGGAGGCGACATTGTGGGGGGCAGATTAGGGGTTAATAAATATAATATAGGGGTCGTCAGTGTTAGGGGCAGCAGATTAGGGGTACATAGGGATAATGTAGGTAGCGGCGGTTTACGGAGCGGCAGATTAGGGGTTAAAAAAATATGCAGGTGTCAGCGATAGCGGGGGCGGCAGATTAGGGGTTAATAAATGTAAGGTTAGGGGTGTTTAGACTCAGGGTTCATGTTAGGGTGTTAGGTGCAGACGTAAGAAGTGTTTCCCCATAGAAAACAATGGGGCTGCGTTAGGAGCTGAACGATGCTTTTTTGCAGGTGTTAGGTTTTTTTTTCAGCTCAAATGGCCCCATTGTTTTCTATGGGGGAATCGTGCACGAGCACGTTTTTTAAGCTGGCCGCTTCCGTAAGCACCGCTGGTATCTAGAGTTGCAGTGGCGTTAAATTATGCTCTACACTCCCTTTTTGGAGCCTAACGCACTGAAAACCCAGCCATTCTGTGAACTCTAAATACCAGCGGTATTTAAAAGGTGGGGGGGGGGAAAGCACGCATAGCTAACGCACCCCTTTGGCCGCCAAATTCTAAATCTAGCCGTAACAAAGTTACAAAAAATAGCAAACACTAAGTTACACAAAAAAAAAACCTAACCTACAATAAACTACAAAAAGCCTTTAAAAGGGCCTTTTGCGGGGCATTGCCCAAAAGAAATGAGCTCTTTTAACTGTAAAAGAAATGCAAACAACACCCCAATAGTAAAACCCACCACCCAAACAACCAACCCCTCCAAATAAAAAGCTAACTAAAAAAACCTAAGCTCCCCATTGCCCTGAAAAGGGCATTTGGATGGGCATTGTCCTTAAAAGGGCATTTAGCTCTTTTGCAGGCCCAAGTCCTAATCTAAAACTAAAACCCACCCAATACACCCTTAAAAAAATCCTAACACTAACTCCATGAAGATTCACTTACCGGGAGACGTCTTCATCCAAGCAGCAAGATGTCCTCAACGAAGCCGGCAGAAGTGGTTCTCCAGATGGGCAGAAGTGGTCCTCCAGACGGGCAGAAGTCTTCATCCAGACGGCATCTTCTATCTTCATCCTTCCGGGCGCGGAGTGGGTCCATCTTCAAGACATCCGAGGCGGAGCATCCTCTTCCAACGACATCTTCTTGCTGAATGAATATCACTTTAAGTGACGTCATCCAAGATGGCGTCCCTTTGATTCCAATTGGCTGATAGAATTCTATCAGCCAATCGGAATTTAGGTAGAAAAAAATCCCATTGAGCATGATTGGAACAGCCAATAGAATGCCAGCTCAATCCTATTGGCTGATTGCATCAGCCAATAGGATCTTTCTACCTTAATTCCAATTGGCTGATAGAATTCTATCAGCCAATCCGAATCAAAGGGACGCCATCTTGGATGATGCATCTTGGATGACGTCACTTAAAGTGATATTCATTCAGCAAGAAGACGTCATTGGAAGAAGATGCTCTGCGTCGGATGTCTTGAAGATGGATCCGCTCCACGCCGGAAGGATGAAGATAGAAGATGCCATCTGGATGAAGACTTCTGTCCGTCTGGAGGACCACTTCTGCCCGTCTGGAGGACCACTTCTGCCGGCTTCGTTGAGGACATCTTGCCGCTTGGATGAAGACTTCTCCTGGTAAGTGAATCTTCATAGGGTTAGTGTTAGGTTTTTTTAAGGGTGTATTGGGTGGGTTTATTTTTTAGGTTAGGGCTTTGGGCCTGCAAAAGAGCTAACTGCCCTTTAAAGGCAATGCCCATCCAAATGCCCCTTTCAGGGCAATGGGGAGCTTATTTTTTTTAGTTAGTAATTTATTTGGGGGGTTGGTTGTGTGGGTGGTGGGTTTTACTGTTGGGGGGATTGTTTGTATTCTTTTTTTCCAGGTAAAAATGCCCTGCAAAAGGCCCTTTTAAGGGCTATTGATAGTTTAGGCTAGGCTTTTTTTATTTTGGGAGGGCTTTTTTATTTTGATAGGGATATTAGATTAGGTGTAATTAGTTTAAATATCTGTAATTTGTTTTTTATTTTCTGTAATTTATTGTTTGTTTTTTGTACTTTAGCTAATTTAATTTAATGTATTTAATTGTTGTTAATTTAGTTAATGTATTTAATTGTGTAGTGTTAGGTGTTATTGTAACTTAGGTTAGGTTGTATTTTACAGGTAAGTTTGTATTTATTTTAGCAAGGTAGTTATTAAATAGTTAATAACTATTTAGTAACTATTCTACCTAGTTAAAATAAATACAAACTTGCCTGTAAAATAAAAATAAACCGTAAGCTATCTACAATGTAACTATTAGTTATATTGTAACTATCTTAGGGTTTATTTTACAGGTAAGTATTTAGTTTTAAATAGGAATAATTTAGGTAATGATAGTAATTTTATTTAGATTTATTTAAATTATATTTAAGTTAGGGGATGTTAGGGTTAGACAGGTTTAGGGGTTAATAAATTTAGTTATAGTGGTGGCGACATTGGGGGCGGCAGATTAGGAATTAATAAATGTAATGTAGGTGGCGGCGGTGTAGGAAGCAGCAGATTAGGGGTTAATACCATAATGTAGGTGGCGGAGGGCTCCTGGAGTGTCGGTTTAGGGGTTAATAAGTTTATTTTGTTGCGGCGGGGTCCGGGAGCGGCGGTTTAGGGGTTAATAAGTTTATTTCATTGCGGCGGGGTCCGGGAGCGGCGGTTTAGGGGTAAAACAGTATAGTATAGTGGCGGTGTTTAGTGACAGGATACCAATAAAGCTGGGAAAAAGCCGAAGAGCAGCGAGATCGATGACTGTTAGTTAACAACAGTCCACTGCTCATAACCCTGTACTTGGTGCGCAGCTTTTTGACAGCTTTTTTGGTAACTTTGGAGAGTGTATTCTGTTCCGCGGCAGCGATGTTAAGCGATCTTAGGCGAGAGTATTGGTGCCGTTGAATGCAACTAAGTTGAGGGCTTGATAAATAGGCCCCTTAGACTGGCTATACTCATGTGCCAGTGTCACTACTGTGTCTTTGTATAGAGCTGGGTGTTATTATACAGATGCAGATACACATCTAGTATTTCACTCAGGCTTTATTTATTTTATAACTTATCACCCAATATCACTAGCAGTATCTTGACAAGCCAATAACTTTATTCACACTACATACCTTTTTTATTCCTATTATTTAATCAGAAAGAAAAGATATACTAAGGTTGTGGCGGACACTGCAAGGACTAGTCACGGACACCTTGCCTATCCCTGGTGCTGGTTCCCTTTAGGTATCTTAAGTAATGTCATCATACGTAATGATTATATTAATTATTACAATTAATTTCAGGATGTAGAAATTCCTAAAATATATCATTTTCAGCATAAAAATGGTTGAAGGGGGATCATAAAAATTACAGAAATAGCTGTATTCTCAAAGAGTTAAAGCATTTTTATTCGAAAATGTTGTTGTTTTTTTCCAATTAACCATAGTTTTAAAAATGTAATTATATGTTCTAGTTATTCTTTCAATATCTTATATCCCAAAACATTTAAAACAAGTGGTTAATTACACTACTGATTGCATATCTGTGTTCTTTCCAAAAATGATGACTTTGGGAGAATGTGCACATAGACCTGACCCACAAAACAATAAATGTCTATGGAGTAACAAAGAAACTTAATTGTGCATGCTGCTAAAATAAAATCCTTAAATTTCTGCTGCTGCTAAGATTTTATTATATCACTGATTTTTTTGTTGTTGAAGTAAATATAATAATAAAAGTACAAATTGTGAAAAAGTTTTGGTAGAAAGATTTTATTGACCTCTACAACAGCTGGGCTTTTTCCTAACAGCTTTGGATTTTGATTTTCTTTTTCTTTCTTGCTTAACTGTATCACAACTTCCAACTGAGTTTGTAAAATGAGTTTTTTTTTTTTAAATTGAGATAATTTTAAATATAGACAACAAATACATGACCATTGCAGTATAGTTATTTATGTGGGGTTAACAGCAATACAGGGAGTGCAGAATTATTAGGCAAGTTGTATTTTTGAGGATTAATTTTATTATTGAACAACAACCATGTTCTCAATGAACCCAAAAAACTCATTAATATCAAAGCTGAATAGTTTTGGAAGTAGTTTTTAGTTTGTTTTTAGTTATAGCTATTTTAGGGGGATATCTGTGTGTGCAGGTGACTATTACTGTGCATAATTATTAGGCAACTTAACAAAAAACAAATATATACCCATTTCAATTATTTATTTTTACCAGTGAAACCAATATAACATCTCAACATTCACAAATATACATTTCTGACATTCAAAAACAAAACAAAAACAAATCAGTGACCAATATAGCCACCTTTCTTTGCAAGGACACTCAAAAGCCTGCCATCCATGGATTCTGTCAGTGTTTTGATCTGTTCACCATCAACATTGCGTGCAGCAGCAACCACAGCCTCCCAGACACTGTTCAGAGAGGTGTACTGTTTTCCCTCCTTGTAAATCTCACATTTGATGATGGACCACAGGTTCTCAATGGGGTTCAGATCAGGTGAACAAGGAGGCCATGTCATTAGATTTTCTTCTTTTATACCCTTTCTTGCCAGCCACGCTGTGGAGTACTTGGACGCGTGTGATGGAGCATTGTCCTGCATGAAAATCATGTTTTTCTTGAAGGATGCAGACTTCTTCCTGTACCACTGCTTGAAGAAGGTGTCTTCCAGAAACTGGCAGTAGGACTGGGAGTTGAGCTTGACTCCTTCCTCAACCCGAAAAGGCCCCACAAGCTCATCTTTGATGATACCAGCCCAAACCAGTACTCCACCTCCACCTTGCTGGCGTCTGAGTCGGACTGGAGCTCTCTGCCCTTTACCAATCCAGCCACGGGCCCATCCATCTGGCCCATCAAGACTCACTCTCATTTCATCAGTCCATAAAACCTTAGAAAAATCAGTCTTGAGATATTTCTTGGCCCAGTCTTGACGTTTCAGCTTGTGTGTCTTGTTCAGTGGTGGCCGTCTTTCAGCCATTCTTACCTTGGCCATGTCTCTGAGTATTGCACACCTTGTGCTTTTGGGCACTCCAGTGATGTTGCAGCTCTGAAATATTGCCAAACTGGTGGCAAGTGGCATCTTGGCAGCTGCACGCTTGACTTTTCTCAGTTCATGGGCAGTTATTTTGCTCCTTGGTTTTTCCACACGCTTCTTGCGACCCTGTTGACTATTTTGAATGAAACGCTTGATTGTTCGATGATCACGCTTCAGAAGCTTTGCAATTTTAAGAGTGCTGCATCCCTCTGCAAGATATCTCACTATTTTTGACTTTTCTGAGCCTGTCAAGTCCTTCTTTTCACCCATTTTGCCAAAGGAAAGGAAGTTGCCTAATAATTATGCACACCTGATATATGGTGTTGATGTCATTAGACCACACCCCTTCTCATTACAGAGATGCACATCACCTAATATGCTTAATTGGTAGTAGGCTTTTGAGCCTATACAGCTTGGAGTAAGACAACATGCATAAAGAGGATGATGTGGTCAAAATACTCATTTGCCTAATAATTCTGCACTCCCTGTAGTAAATAAAAAGATAAATAATTGGAAATGTAGACAGTAACTTTTTTATCAATAAAAGTAACTGCTATTATTATTATTAGTCACCTAAATTACGATTTTGGCGCTATGAGTCAAATAGCAGAGTTATGGCCCATAACGCTTCATTTTCCCTAACGCTGCTATTACAAGTTTCCATAGCACCACAAATATCCCCATCTACGCTCAAATCTATAACGCTCACCCAGACCCAGTAGTTATTGATATACCGATAGCAAAAACATTCACAAATCATTTAAAAAATATCATACAAAGTACACTTACACTCATACAAACACTATACAATTTTTCATTTTTAATAAAATATTTTTATTTACAGAATATAACGGATCAAAGTTACGAGATCTTGGGTGTTTGAAAAAAAAATGCACACAAACCCATTTTACATTGACTTACATAGACATACATGAACATACACTCGTTTAGCTACATCTACGTACAAATATCATCACATACAGAATTAGATACAAAGAAACAATATACAGCACATTACGTAAACAAAACATTTTTTTATTATGAAATTAACACAATTTAGGTACTTTTTCACAGAAGGACATGACGTCACTCACTTTACGCTCAACACAAGCGATTTCATGATTCAGAAACAGTAGGCAATTTTAAACACTTGTCTCATTTACGTCTATTATAGCATTTGATTTATTCAAGTCATATGCTTGGATGAACAGCATATCTAGATAGGCTCACCAGATGATGATTGATGGCTGCACATAAATGCCTTTTGTCATTGCTCCATACATGTGCTTTGCTAAATATTCAACAAACCATATAGAAAAAATGAACACATTTACATCATACAAGTACATTGGAAGGTTGGTTAACATTGGATTCTCTCTCTCTCTCTCAATCATGAAAGAGAAATTATGGCTTTAGTATCCCTTTAACATCATGATTTAAAAAAAATATACCATTAGGAATTATGTAGAATAATAAGATATCATTAGAAAATATTAGAGTTGTCGCTTTTTGGGGGAAGGAGCAACAATGCTATACTGCTTTATATAAATGAACATATGTGGGAGGGAATCACAATACATACATAGATGTACATAACACACATCACACAACAGCAAAGCACACATTTATCTTTTTAATCATCACACAATAAGAATATTGAAAAATACAACAACAGAATGATGATTTGGACACTAGACAGGCATGTTGCTAATATGATGACATCCTACTAAGCTTCAACCATACCGATTCCAGCATTAGGACTGTACCGCCCCTTTCATTAGTTTCTCATCAATGCTACAATATTGCATATATACGAAGACAAGAGGGTTGGAAGATCATCATTATTATTATTATTATTATGGGTTATTTGTAGAGCACCAACAGATTCCGCAGATTATTATTGCGGTTTCAATGGGACACGTAAAATATTGAGAGCTCGCAAATCACTTATATATAGAATATTATAGATGCCAGCCGTTACTTTATTGTTTTGCAACAATATTGCAGCAACATTGATCAATCAGATTATATGCCATGTCTATGCACAAATTATATAAAGAGAAGGTGTTAAAGATACTATACACTCTCACTCTAATATGCTAACCCTAAAGTTGGAATATCTCCTAAAACCAACCAAAAATGGATACAAAAAGAACAGAGTAAGGGTAGCGCTGAACAGCTTAGAGAATAATCAGTTGAAATGTGTAATTACAGAAGTGTTGGTAATATTCTTATCTACTCGGGGCAAAAGGATACGAGTGGTGTAGTATGATGATAAATGGAACACTCAATAGTGAACTAAATATGGGGCTATATATATATATATATATATATATATATATATATATATATATATATATATATATATATATAAAAAAAAAAGAAGTACACCAAGTAAAAAATAACAATACTGATTTAATTTTAAAAATAATAGGAATAATGTATTGAAGGTGCCGGCACCAATAACGAAATATTGAATAGATAATACAGACAAATATAGTCTAAAATAAAAACAGATACATATAAAATACAAGGGCATATATAGTTAATTGTTGGATACAATTAGCGACCACAGTATCTAACAGATGTCTTAAAAAAGGATATGTAAATCCTAATATAAATCAGTCCCGTATATAGGATGTTATGATGGCGATCAGTTTTTCCAGTTCTATTGATAATTGTTTACCGTACTGGTGTTGCTGGACACCGTCCTTAGATAGTTCTGTTTGCGGCCGTAGATGATAGAAGAAAAGACCGCTCCGGCGGTACTGTCCAATCCTTTGTAGTTGGCAAGCATGGTTGCTATTTATACAGCAATACGAAAACAGTTTAAAAATATAAATTCCCAATATGTCTGGATAGCCTGTGTAATGCTGGCTAAGTTGCAGGTAAATCCTGAGGCCGAGGTATTTGCTGGCAGCCTTGATACAAACTTCTGGGCTGTACCTCCAGGTCCTATTACCTGTTATCTGTTCCAGTATGTAGATTAACAGGATAGAGGATCCGTTGGAACAAATAGATGTAGATTAGGTATAGTGGGGATTCGGTAAATAGATCCTGGGTGAGGGATTACGCATATGTATACACTGCTTAAATATTAAGACGGCTTTAATGCACCTCACCTACTAAAACCGTTTACCCCACTTAGGAAAGAAAGTGAATGCGAGTTATATGAGCAAATCTACGCGTTTCAGCCGGGTAGGCCTTTATCAAGATGCTCATCGTAGTGTTAGACGGATTTAAATATCTTCATGTGATGCTTGATAGGTCAGTATTTGACTCCCACAGGTGTGTTGTAATTTTGAATCACCTGTCTATTAGACATTAGTTGGGATACAATTTCATTAGCTCACTGGGAAACATAGGAGGGATGTCTATTCAACTGACACCTTAGCAATTATACATAAAATCATATAAAAATGCCAATGGGACAAAGAATCTTTCTAAAACATTTTATAAAAACATAAATTAAAAGAATAAAGGGTTAGGTATTATAAAGCAACTCATCATAAAACCTGAACTAGGTGTACTTAATTTTGTTTTTATCTATAAATCTTAGATATGTCAGTCTGAAAAAATGGAAAAAAACAAGAGGTCATGTTGATCGAGTGAATGTGATATAAATTGTTGTAATTTAGATACATTTATCAACTAATGGATATGGACTATCTAAATATATATAAATATTATCCTAATGAGGGAGAATATTATAGATTGTGGCTAGAAAGCGATAAACTAAAAAGCGATGAACTAAAAAAGATAGTGTGTTAGTATCATGTGTTATTTAAATTTAGGATCGTGAAATTATGTGCCATATAAATTGTGCTTCCTAAATAAATAAACTAAAATAATAATTATTAGACTGTATTAATAAAGGAATTAGAGGTGAGTAAAACAGTGTGAAAAAAAGTGCTTATTCTTATTGAGGATCATGGAACAAGAGAGCATGTTTATATTAAAAAATAATAATAATGGAAAGTCCTAATTGGAATAAATAATAAACGAATATTAAGGGAAATTATATTCGAAAAAAAAAATATATATATATGAATATGAAAAAAATATATGAATATGAAAAAAAAAAAATATATATATATATATGAATATGAAAAAAAAAAATATATATATATATATATGAAAATATATATATATATATATACATATATATATATATTTCTCTGCTGAGTTATGGATGTATAAAAATACTGAAATTATAAAGCTACTGAAAATATATATACATAGGAGTTGGTGAGGTGTAGATTAACTTCACATGGCAAATTCGTAAAATAAGTGTGACAAGAGAATATAGGTATGATTATATATATATGATTAATTCTCAGAAGAATGTCAGGGGGTTGAATCCCTGACTGAAGGTCCTTGGGAATAAGTGCAAGATTTAATTAGGGTAACATGTCTACAAATAATTTTGATATAGGAAGCAATAAGAGCCTAAAGAGACTATGTTTGTTTGGTTATTTAATTTAGCTTATCTATACTATGTTTGTTTATTAATTAATTTGTAGAAAGTATGTTTACTGTGTAATTTTTAAAGACTAATGGGATATGTTGTTTTATATTTTATATTTTATATTAGTGAATTTAAGTCTAATTCAGAGTTAAGGCCATCTGGGTATAGTGTATTATAATGAAATATGTATTCAGCTTCCTTTCTAATGAGAACGGTGTTCATATTACCTCCCCTTTTATTAAGCTTGAGTTTTTTGATTCCCCAAAATTTAAATTGTTTTAAGTCACCTTGGTGGACTTCTCTAAAATGGGAATAGAGTTTGGTATCTGTGACTTCGTGTTCTATTTTTAACAGATGTTCTCTGATCCTATCTTTCAACATTCTACTTGTTTGGCCAAAGTAGAAAAGTTTACATGAGCACTGTATACAGTAGATGATATTTTTATCTGTGCATCTAATTACTTCTTTTATTTTGGTGTAGTAGTTAGTTGTTGGTGAATGAAGTTCTTTTAATTTTGTACTATGCTGACAAGACTTGCAGGTGATACATGGGAAATAACCACTGAGTTGGTTACCTAACAAGTCTCTATTAGGTAATTAAACTCACTAGGTGAGAGTATCATTTTTATGTTTCTAGCTTTCCTGTAAATGATATCTGGTTGATCTTTTATATTATTTCCTAAGACTTGATCTTGCTTTAAAAGGTGCCAGTGTTTTTTTAAAATGTTTTTAATTTCTCTGTGTTGTGAACTGAAACCTGTTATAAATGGTATAAATAAGTGATCATGTTTATTATTAAAATTACTTGTTTTTTTCTTTGATTTTGTTGTCAATAATGTATCTCTATCAAATTTAGCTACTTCAGATTGTGTCTTCCTAATGATAGCTGGATCATACCCTTTGTCTATGAACCTATCTGTGAGGATTTTTGATTGCGAATGGTAGCTATCTTGAGAGGAACAGTTCTTTTTAATCCTCATAAATTGACTTTTGGGAATATTGGATTTCCATTTTGTTGAATGGCAGCTTTCCGAATGTATATAGTTGTTGGCATCTATGTCTTTAAAATATGTTCTTGTCTGAATTTGGTTATTTTTAATCTCTATTTCAATGTCAAGAAAATGGATTGTACTACTACTATATTCATGAGTAAATGTTAAGCCCATGTTATTCTTGTTTATATCTGTGATAAATAAATCTAGTAATTCAGTGTCTCCTTTCCATATTAGGAAAATATCATCGATGTATCTGCAATAGTGCACAAGGTTCGCCCCCCATGGGCCATTATTAATATAAAGATCTTCAAATTGGCCCATGAACAGGTTGGCATAACTAGGGGCGAACCTTGTGCCCATTGCAGTACCCTTTATTTGTAAGAAAATATCATCATTAAAGAGGAAACTGTTATTTGTTAAAATGAATTCTATACAATCAAGGATAAATTTGTTTTGTTTGATTGGGAGTATTTCATCTCTATCTAAATAGATTTTGATTGCTGATAAACCTAATGTATGAGAAATATTAGTGTAAAGTGAACTCACGTCACAAGTGACAAAAATATAATTATCCTGCCAGATGAGGTTTTTTAATGAGTTAAGAAAATGTGTTGAGTCCTTAAGGTATGATTTGAGATTAACAACATATTTCTGGAGAAAAAAATCTACATACTGTGATAAGTTGCTGGTGAGTGATTCTATCCCTGATATAATAGGGCGGCCTGGAGGTTTAGTTTTGTGTTTATGTATTTTTGGTAAAAAATAAAAAGTGGGGGTCTTGGGGTGGGTTATCGCTAGAAAATCAAATTCTGACTGATTAATGATGCCCTCTGTGCTTGCATTCTTAAGAAGAGTATCTAATTGTTTGGATTGTTTCTGGAGTGGGTTTATTGATAACTTCTTGTATGTGGTTTTGTCATTTAGCAATCTGTTGGATTCCTCTATATAATAGTCAGTATCCATGACTACAATCCCTCCCCCCTTGTCAGCTGGTTTTATCACTATTTTGTTATTATTTTTTAGTTCGGTTAATATTTCAAATTCTTTTTTGGATAGATTGTTCCTCAATGGTTTGGTCTGGTCTAATGATATAAGATCTTTCTTGATATTTTGTTCATAAAGTTTAATATGTTCACTTTTCTCACTGATTGGATAGAAGACAGACTTGGGTTTGTATTCTGTATGTAAATAATCGTCTTTTTCTGTCAATGATTTATATTGGACAGGGTTTTTTAAAAAATATCTTTTTAGAGTGATCTTACGTATAAACTGATTGATATTGATTGGTGTTTCAAATTTATTCAACTTACATGTAGGGGCAAAAGTCAAGCCTTTACTAAGGACTGCTTCTTGTTTGTCGTTTAAGGTCAATTTACTAATATTAAAGATACCAGATTTATTATCTACTTTAGTTGATCTTATCTTTTTATTGTTTTGTTTAGCGGTTCCTCTCCCTCTTCTACCTCTAATCTTCTTTTGTTTTGTAAGTTTCTTTGTGTTTTCGCTGTTTCTTGTAAGTTTTTTGAAGACCCCGCTCTTGCGGGGGAATATCCTAAAAAAGATGTCTTAGTTATTTCACTGTTTTGTTTATTACTTTCATAATCATTTGTATAAGCCCTATGATGGTTAGGTGTTTGTAATAGGGGTTCATATCTATTTTGGAGGGGGATTCTCCAATTGTGGTTGTAGTTATCTTTATGCTTAGGGTGTTCTTTATGGTGTGAAAAATGATTTGGATAGGATCTGGTGTAATCATTTTCATGTTGTTGGTTATAATGATTAGGTCTATGATAGTTGTTCGTTTGCCTGTTCTAAAATCAGTCATATGAATATGATTGATTGTATTGGTAAGGTTGATATGTTGGTCTATTTTGAACTGAATGGGGATTGGAATAAGTATTACTATCATTAGAGTTATATTGAACTGGATAATTGTTACGTGTGTCTCTGTTTGTTTCAAAACCATTGGACCTATTCCTATTCCAATATTGATTATTTTTATTGAAATTCTGATTGTGTTGTGTATTCATATTTGTATATCTTGCCTTGTTTGTGTTATATTGCCTCCAGGTTGATTCATTGTGATTATTTTCTCTTTTATTACGTGTTTGATGATGAGTCGGTGTTCTATTTTGGTTTGGATTCTCTGTATTACTGTTGTGAGAAGTGGTATAATTTGGTTTATTATGTATGTTTGGATGATTTTTACTAAATAAAGAGGCCAGGTCTTTTTTAGATGAAGTAGTAGTATTTTCTGCTATTGTGTCTGCATTTTCAGTACATATCTGTTCATCATTCATAGTGCTAGTATCTTCTGTTTTTTTATAATAATCCAAATCTCTATTGAATTTGGAATTCTTCTGAGTGATAATGATTTCTTTCTGTTCAGAGAGTTTGTTAATAATCTCTAATTGGGTCTGTTTATAGTTATCGTTTATATCTAAATTATCAAGTTTATTTTTAGATATTTCGATTGTTTTTTTAATATCATTAAGGTGAATTTTTCTAGCTTTAACAATAACTTTCATAAGTCCAATATATATATAGCCCCATATTTAGATCACTATTGAGTGTTCCATTTATCATCATACTACACCACTCGTATCCTTTTGCCCCGAGTAGATAAGAATATTAGCAACACTTCTGTAATACACATTTCAACTGATTATTCTCTATGCTGTTCAGCGCTACCCTTACTCTGTTCTTTTTGTAGGCACAAATTATACACAAGTATGCACTTTCAATCATATTAGCGTGGACTTGTGTTTTATAATATAAGATCGTGTTTACTAAGCATTTGTTACGCATATGAACAAACATTACGAAGATGCACTGTATATGTTACATTTTAAACTTTAACATTAGGATTTCTTGGGGGTGGAAATTTAATCAAACACCAAAAAAAATGCCCATTTTGAAAGCATTTGCGCCGTTCAGGTACAATCAAGTGTATACAATCAGCAATAATTACAAACACGCTACCATTGGACATTTTGCACTATAAATCCCCCAAATACCATGGCCAAAGCGTCCCTGGTGATCGACAATGTATCAAATCACTTTTGTGTTTTTACATACCTTGTTACTCCTTGTGCATTTGCTCTGCTGTTTGGCTTTGTGCTGCTTGGCTTTGCAAATATGGACGATCCTCAGTTAGATTGTGTAGGTGCTGTTGGACAAGTTTTGTACAACAGAATAAGGCGGGCTCGGCGACTCCAAGAAAGGCGTGGGGAATGTCTGATCAGAGGTCCTCTTGTTGAAAATATAAGGCCCACCTTTGAGATCATGAGCAACTTTGAGGTTTTTGATAATTATAGGCTCAATCGAGAGCAACTCATGGGCCTTTACAAAGTACTTAAACCTCATCTGGAGCCATGTAAATGTATGCGGACTGCAATCTCTGGCATGACCAAGATTCTATGCTGCATACATGTCCTGGCCTCCGTAAGTTTTCAATCTGAGAGGGGTATATGCATGGGTTGTCTCAGGGTACCTTCTCTGTGGTTTTTGACAAGTTTTTGAATACCATGCTATGAGTTTGTAAGCTTTACATAGGATTCCCTCAAAATGATGACGATTGGAGACACATTCAATAGTTCAAATGCCCAATGTCTTGGGAGCAATAGATTGCACCCACATTGCTCTGCGTGCTCCAGCAGATAATCAGCCCTTCTGAAATCGCAAACATTTTCATAGTCTGAACGTGCAGTTCGTTTGCGACTCACGGATGAGGATTATGCAGGTGTGTGCGAATTTCGGGGGGGGGGGGCTTGTGATGATGCCCATATCCTCAGGCAGTCCTCACTCTGGCAGCAGTTTGAGGACAGGCAGTTTCCCCATGGGTGGCTACTTGTGCACAGCACGGTTCAGAAGTTAGACAAATGCCACTGTAATGTTTGCAAACAGATGTGTTTGTGTAAAATGTGCAGATATAGGATGCGCTTCAACAATTTATTTGTCTCTTTCCACAAATATCTAGTTTTAGCTCCAAACAGATATGTAGCAGGTCATAGCTTAAATGTGCAGATTTAGGATGCGATTTAACTATTTATTTGTCTTTCAGCAAATGTCTAATTTTAGCTCCAAACAGATATGTAGCAGGTCATAGCTTAAATGTGCAGATTTAGGATGCACTTTTACCATTTATTTGTCTTTCAGCAATGTCTAGTTTTAGTGAAAAACGCATATGTAGCAGGTCATAGCTTAAATGTGCAGATTTATGATGTGCTTTAACCATTTATTTGTCTTTCAGCAAATGTCTAGTTTTAGCTCCAAACAGATATGTAGCAGGTCATAGCTTAAATGTGCAGATTTAGGATGCGCTTTAACCATTTATTTGTCTTTCAGCAAATGTCTAGTTTTATCTCCAAACAGATATGTAGCAGGTCATAGCTTAAATGTGCAGATTTAGGATGCGCTTTAACCATTTATTTGTCTTTCAGCAAATGTCTAGTTTTAGCTCCAAACAGATATGTAGCAGGTCATAGCTTAAATGTGCAGATTTAGGATGCGCTTTAACCATTTATTTGTCTTTCAGCAAATGTCTAGTTTTCGCTCCAAACAGATATGTAGCAGGTCATAGCTTAAATGTGCAGATTTAGGATGCGATTTAACCATTTATTTGTCTTTCAGCAAATGTCTAATTTAGGCGATTTTCATATACACAAATACATTGTATCATTTTATTTAAATATATTTCTTTCATGTAATTGGCAAGAGTCCATGAGCTAGTGACGTATGGGATATACAATCCTACCAGGAGGGGCAAAGTTTCCCAAACCTCAAAATGCCTATAAATACACCCCTCACCACACCCATAATTCAGTTTTACAAACTTTGCTTCCTATGGAGGTGGTGAAGTAAGTTTGTGCTAAGATTTCTACGTTGACATGCGCTTCTCAGCATTTTGAAGCCTGATTCCTCTCAGAGTACAGTGAATGTCAGAGGGATGTGAAGGGAGTATCATCTATTGAATACAATGGTCATCCTAACGGGGATCTATTTCATAGGTTCTCTGTTATCGGTCGTAGAGATTCATCTCCTACCATGATTCAGGTTTATCAGTATATTTCATTTTTTTGCAGACTGCCAGTTTCATATTTGGAAAATGCATTTAAAAAAAAAAAAATTACCTGAGGTTTTCAAATTGATTCTTTTTTCTAAATTGTGGGCTGTATTAGGCTTGCATGAGCGCAAAATGCTATAATTTATTGCGTCATTCTTGGCGCAAGACGTTTTTGGCGCGAGAATTGCATTTGTTTACGCAAATTCGTCATTATATTTTCAGTTGTGGGCGTCATTATTTCAGTTATGGGCAAACTGTTTATCATTATTTAAGACTTCATTTCCTTTTGCCTCTGGTCCTTTTTTTCTTTGTCAGAGGCCTATACTGTTTGCATTTTTTTCCATTCCTGAAACTGTCATATAAGGAAATAGATAATTTTGCTTTATATGTTGTTTTTTCTCTTACATATTGCAAGATGTCTCAATCTGATCCTGTTTCAGAATCTACTACTGGAATCCTGTTGATATCGGTTCTACCAAAGCTAAGTGCATTTGTTGTAAACTTGTAGTAATTGTTCCTCCAGCTGTAGTTTGTAATAGTTGTCATGATAAACTTTTACATGCAGAGAATATTTCCATCAGTAGTGTTGCATTACCTGTTGCTGGTCCATCAACATCTAATGTTCAGGATATTCCTGTGAATTTGAGAGAATTTATTTCTGATTCCATTCAGAAGGCTTTGTCTGCCATTCGGCCTTCTAATAAATGTAAAAGGTCTTTTAAAACTTCTCATGCAGTTGATGAATTTTCAAATGACCGACAACATACTGATTTATCTATCTCTAATGAGGATCTGTCTGATTCAGAGGATCCTGCTTCAGGTATTGACACTGACAAATCTTCGTATTTATTTAAAATGGAGTATATTTGTTCTTTATTGAAGGAAGTGTTGATTGCTTTAGATATAGAGGAGTCTAGTCCTCTTGATAGTAAAACTAGTAAACCTTTAAATTCAGTTTATAAACCTCATGTTGTTATTCCAGAGGTTTTTCCAGTTCCTGATGCTATTTCAGATATGATTTTAAAGGAATGGAATAGACTGGGTACTTCTTTTACTCCTTCTTCAAGGTTTAAAAAATTGTATCATTTGCCTACTGATAGATTGGAGTTTTGGGAAAAGATCCCCAAAGTTGATGGGGCCATCTCTACTCTTGCTAAGCGTACTACTATTCCTATGGAAGACAGTACTTCTTTTAAAGATCCTTTATATAGGAAACTTGAATCCTATCTAAGGAAGGCTTATTTATGTTCAGGTCATCTTCTTAGGCCTGCTATTTCTTTGGCTGATGTTGCAGCAGCTTCAACTTTTTGGTTGGAAACTTTAGCGCAACAAGTATCAGACCATAATATGTATAGCATTGTTAATTCAACATGCTAATAATTTTGTTAGTGATGCCATTTTTGATATCATCAGAATTGATGTTAGATATATGTCTTTAGCTATTTTAGCTAGAAGAGCTTTATGGCTTAAATCGTGGAATGCTGATATAACTTCTAAATCCAAGTTGCTATCTCTTTCTTTCCAAGGTAATAAATTATTTGGTTCTCAGTTGGATTCTATAATTTCTACTGTTACTGGGGGGAAGGGGGCTTTTTTACCTCAGGATAAAAAATCTAAGGGTAATTTTAAAGCTTCTAACCGTTTTCATTCCTTTTGACAGAATAAGGAACAGAAACCTAATCCTTCCTCTAAGGAATCTGTTTCCAATTGGAAGCTTTCCTCCATCTAGAATAAATCCAAGCCATTTAAGAGATCTAAACCAGCCCCTAAGTCTGCATGAAGGTGCAGCCTTCATTCCAGCTCAGCTGGTAGGGGGCAGACTAAACATTTTCAAGGATGTTTGGATAAATATAGTACTAAATCATTGGATTCAGAACATTGTCTCTCAGGGGTAAAGAATAGGTTTAAGAGTAAGACCGCCTGTGAGAAGTTTCTTTCTCTCACTCATTCCAGTGAACCCCGAGAAAGCACAGGTTTCCTGAAGTGTGTTTCAGACCTGGAGTCTTCTGGGGTAATCGTGACTGTTCCTTTTCAGGAACAGAGTCTGGGGTTTTATTCAAATCTGTTCATTGTCCCAAAGAAAGAAAATTCATTCAGACCAGTTCTGGATCTAAAAATCTTGAATCATTATGTAAGAATACCAACATTCAAAATGGTGACTATAAGGACTATTCTGCCTTTTGTTCAGCAAGGGCATTATATGTCCACAATAGACTTACAGGATGCATATCTTCATATTCCGATTCATCCAGATCACTATCAGTTCCTGAGATTCTCTTTTCTAGTCAAGCATTACCAATTTAACAAAGAAAAACAAAAGTACTAATGGCACTGCTGAAGGTTGAGAATTAGGGTAGCCTATTAATCTCTGAGTTTATAGATACCATATGTGTAGGTTTGTGTCTATAACTCTGGGTTAATTACAACATGGCTGAGGTGCTGTGTACTTGTATACTGAACCACACAGAATCAATCCTTGGATTGAAAATTTGTACACCTGGGTAGCACTCTTCCCCTTAATCATGGATGGCAAAATTGGGCAGAGACTGGATATCTTTGGAGAGAGAGTGCTTGGGGATATTTAAAATATAACCTTTATTTGGTAATTTAAAACAAAAACAAAAACTTACACACAATCTACATATATACAATGTTTAAAAACACAGGATTTGGTCGGATTTATTGTAATCCAATATTCTTTATTTGAATATAGTGGTTGTAGTATACATTAAACGTATATTGATATGTCTTAAGTCAGAGATATCTGTAAGGATCAGTAAAAATCTGATTTTCTTATAGAATACGTGATCTCTCTTCGCTTTGCACCACTGTGATAATAAATCTGTTGTTCCTAAACTTGTGGTCTAAGTCACAAATAAAAGTGTCTTCTTTAATGTTTTGTGAGTGGATACACAATTATACAATTTTGTGGGAACTGATCTAAGGTTGTATACAGCAGAGTCTGGTTTGTATTCTGTCTTGGTGCATATATTGGGGTTTTAGATTTTGCAAATCTAATATTACTGCTAATTAAAAAGGAATATATATGCAGTGTTGGTATAGAGTAGGTGTTGTTCTTAGCTTATGATAATAAGCTAAATCTACCACTATTGCAATTGCTGTTTTAATGTGCTGGGATAGTCGCCTGATATATTAACAGACTGTTAGATTAAACTATTGTAACTGCTGTCTATATATGCTGAAGATTTAGCCTAATATATTTCCAAACTATTGTGCTGAACTCTCTGGCACTTCAAATAAAGTATGTATATATTTAACACAAAATTTGTTCCATTTTTACAGTAGGTTGTATGGAGTATACGATACTTATTAGCGTTTCTTTAAATAGTTGTTTGGATCTTATATATTATAAAGATACTTAATGTGCTTTGAAATATGTATGGCTTGATCTTACTAAATAAATATCTCATCCGATTGCTTAAATTCAGCTTAAATTAACTGTTAGTTTTTCATAAAGTATTGTGCCTTTATTATAATTGTACTAGTTGACTTTGCGATATATTTAGGCAAAATTCTTTAAAAGTTACATTATAGTTTGATTCTTTTATACAGGCAAATGTTTTATAGCTGATTCGTTCTAGCCTGATTGTAACAAAGTACTGATAGCCACACTTTTGTCATTAAGCACTACTTAGATTTGCTTTACTTATAAATTCCAATGGGTAATGGGTTAGCTGAGACAGATATTCTCAATGTCTTGTTAATATAATATAGACCCAGTATTGCTGCTAAATTAAGTGCTTATTCTATTGGATTCTAATGTTCCATACGATAACTGCTATATATATTTAATATGTGTATACTCAAAAAGTTACTAGATAATCACTATTTGTGCCACAACTTTGAATTTAATTACAAGTTTAGTCTCTATGAATACTACAAGATACTGCAAGATAGCTACAGCGGTAAGAAGGATTCGTTCTGATACTTATAGCAAATCTAGTATTTTTTGTTGTTTGTTAGTATCTATATACTTTTCTCTACCGGTTATCTCTGAGTTGTTTCTAAGTTTGTATAAACACGGCTTGCAGTTTGGCGTTTTTGGTATTTATAACTTATTGGATATTGGGATATTGTATCTAAATCCCCTCTTTCCGTACTGATATACTTATAATACCGCCTTGCCGCAACTGCCGGTTTCAAATGTAAAGTACACGGTACTAGATAGAACCTTGTTTAAGAGATTCTTAACTGTAGTCTTAATGTTAACAACCAACACACCCGCTACTATTATTTACATTGAGGACCAAATATCCTGCTAGTTAAAAAATGTTAGGAGGCATTCACAACAAACATTTCCCTAACATGTTTCGCCACTAACGTGGCTTTTTCAAAGGGTACGGCGCGGCCAGATTTGTGTCTTTTTATTGGCTCGCACTCGTTCTCCTATTGGTTGTTATTTTGACAAATCAAGAGATCCGTTGCAGGGAACCAATCACTCGATACTGAATAACCTATACACATGTAAGGTTGGATACGATTGAAAGAAAATGTTTTCTCATTCTTACTTTGTGTATACTTGGAACCTGTATGAATGAAAGTTAGTAGGACACAAGCGAAACTATAATCTGATTATTATGTTATTTGTACCATGAAATCCTATAAACTAAAAGTTTATATAAGGAATTTGTCTTATTTAGTTAATTGTATACTGTTTATACTGATTGCGTGGTTTTTGATAATGACAGATAGTATCCGGTTGTGACTTGGATACAAAGTATATGGTAAAGAACAAGTTACTTGTAAGGAATTTATCAAGAGAGCAAGTATATAAATCAACATATGCTTTTAAGCTATCCTATTATATTAGCCTTATTATTAGCCTAGTTAGTCAAGATGGAGTATAATAATATTAATAAAGTTGAAGGGTATAACGTTTGTTGATAAATATACAGATATAAGCTTGTCATTTTAACCTTCAGTATAGTGACAAGCTTGATGTAATGCTCCATTTTTAATGGCCGATATCTTAATGTTGGTGTTTGGATATTTACTGAAATAATAATTATTCTAGTTGAAATATTCATTCTGACCAGATAATAAGATTAGTGGCTGCGATAAAAAAAGGAGGGGGGGGAAATAGTATGACTGCATGTACATCTATTGCTGGACAGTTGTTATATTCAATTTTATTTTAACCAAATATATATGCTGTATTAATATAACGATAGTGCGTTCTGCAGCTTAAGAATACTAGAATTAAATCACTGTATTCGTTGTAAGGATTTACATGCGACTTAAATAGTTAGTTGATGAATCAACTTAAAATAGTGTTAGTAATCAGTGAAAATACTAATACTCTACCAGTGATGGTGTGTAACAAATTAAATAAATAGTGATGAATAAGAAATTCCAGTGAGATTGCTTATATGATTACTTGCTGAATTTAAATATTATGAC
Source organism: Bombina bombina (assembly GCF_027579735.1). Lineage (NCBI taxonomy): Eukaryota > Metazoa > Chordata > Amphibia > Anura > Bombinatoridae > Bombina > Bombina bombina. The sequence goes on along the minus strand of NC_069504.1, from coordinate 942,603,816 downwards.
AGATTATGTAGTCATGTATATGTATTTATTTAAATAATAAGTTATGCACTTTTGTTACTGTATATGTAGGTACACCATATAAGTGTAGAAATAGTACATACTTGTATATTGATGTACTAAAATTCAATCTTAATGTGTTTCCGTGCAATTGTGTTGTGACATTTTTTGGGGTTGGTGATAATAAATGAATAGGGATGATGCTTCTCAGTAATATTTTAAATCTTTTCAAGTGATGGTATGTTTGAGTATCAGATAGTGTGAAATTGTGAACTCTCCATGAGTGGTGCTGATGTGTGAAAACAAACTAAAAACAAGTGCTCTAATAAAAAGTGAGGATGATGATGTAATTTGGTGACATAGTGAGTGACTGTTGATTTAGTGTCTTGTAAGTGATGAATCTGTGGCAAATATGCCAATTGTGGTGTAGGTGTTGAGTTGTTAAGATTTGTGAATTATTTTTGATGCTTAAGAATTCTTGTCTTGATTATTGTTCTTGTTTTATTATTCACTAAGACTTGACGTTTTATTCATATTTATAGATATGAAAAGTAATTATTGTGCTCATTAAGGCCATTGGGTTGTATAGAGTTAAGTAGATATATCCATCTACTTTTGTGTTGGAGCAAACTTGTTTCTTTATCTCCTCCTCTGATTCCAAAGTTGACTTTCTGTATACCACAACATTTTAACCCTTCAGGTTTGCCTTGATGGAATTTGTAAAAGTGATGGGCTACTGATGAAATGGTCTTCTTGTTCTTTAAATCTTTGGCTGCATTTCAGATATTGCGCACATGTTCCTGTAGCCTCGTGCGTAATTTGCGTGTTGTCATTCCTACATAGATTTTTGAACATTGACATTGTAGGACATAGATTACTCCAGTAGTATTACAGTTGATAAAAGATTTGATTGGATGCTTTTTATCAAATCTGTCTGTGATAGTTGTTGTTTTTTTCAAAAATTTGCAACTGATGCCATTTCCACAAGGGTAGGAACCAGTTTGTATGCTGCTAGCCGTAATTTTCTTTTTGTGAGTATAGTGGCTAGGGCTTACTAAATCTTTTAGGTTTTTTGTGCGTCGATAACTGATATCTACTTTGGGTCCTATGAACTGACCCAGAGTGTTATCTGCTTGCAAAATGTGCCAGTGTTTGTTAATTATTTGGATTACATCCTTGCTTTGTGCATTGTAGGTTAATATTAATCTGGTTTTGCTGTCATTTGTGCGAATCTTAGGTTTCAATAAATTCTCACGTTCTGTTTTTCTTGCCTTGTTCTTTGCCTTTTTGATTAAGGATTTACTGTACCCCCTCTGGCTAAGACGATCTGTTGTTTCTTGAGCTCTGATTTTATATAAATCTGGTTCTGAACAATTTCTTTTGACCCGTAAAAATTCTCCAGTGGGGAGGGATTTGATTGTACTTGGGGCATGTGCACTTGTATTGTATAGAATAGTATTGGTGGCTGTTTTCTTTCTGTACAAGTCTGTCCCCAGCATGCCATTACTTTTTTTGAAAATTCTCAAATCCAAAAAAGAGATTTCTGTTTGGCTGGATTCATAAGTTAGTTTGATATTCATGGTATTCTGGTTTAAAGTCTTTAGGAATATGTCCAGTTTTTCTTTCTTTAATCTGGGAAGGACCCAAAGAAAAACTGGACATATTCCTAAAGACTTTAAACCAGAATACCAAACAGAAATCTCTTTTTTGGATTTGAGAATTTTCAAAAAAAGTAATGGCATGCTGGGGACATACTTGTACAGACTTGTACAGAAAGAAAACAGCCACCAATACTATTCTATACAATACAAGTGCACATGCCCCAAGTACAATCAAATCCCTCCCCACTGGAGAATTTTTACGGGTCAAAAGAAATTGTTCAGAACCAGATTTATATAAAATCAGAGCTCAAGAAACAACAGATCGTCTTAGCCAGAGGGGGTACAGTAAATCCTTAATCAAAAAGGCAAAGAACAAGGCAAGAAAAACAGAACGTGAGAATTTATTGAAACCTAAGATTCGCACAAATGACAGCAAAACCAGATTAATATTAACCTACAATGCACAAAGCAAGGATGTAATCCAAATAATTAACAAACACTGGCACATTTTGCAAGCAGATAACACTCTGGGTCAGTTCATAGGACCCAAAGTAGATATCAGTTATCGACGCACAAAAAACCTAAAAGATTTAGTAAGCCCTAGCCACTATACTCACAAAAAGAAAATTACGGCTAGCAGCATACAAACTGGTTCCTACCCTTGTGGAAATGGCATCAGTTGCAAATTTTTGAAAAAAACAACAACTATCACAGACAGATTTGATAAAAAGCATCCAATCAAATCTTTTATCAACTGTAATACTACTGGAGTAATCTATGTCCTACAATGTCAATGTTCAAAAATCTATGTAGGAATGACAACACGCAAATTACGCAGGAGGCTACAGGAACATGTGCGCAATATCTGAAATGCAGCCAAAGATTTAAAGAACAAGAAGACCATTTCATCAGTAGCCCATCACTTTTACAAATTCCATCAAGGCAAACCTGAAGGGTTAAAATGTTGTGGTATACAGAAAGTCAACTTTGGAATCAGAGGAGGAGATAAAGAAACAAGTTTGCTCCAACACGAAAGTAGATGGATATATCTACTTAACTCTATACAACCCAATGGCCTTAATGAGCACAATAATTACTTTTCATATCTATAAATATGAATAAAACGTCAAGTCTTAGTGAATAATAAAACAAGAACAATAATCAAGACAAGAATTCTTAAGCATCAAAAATAATTCACAAATCTTAACAACTCAACACCTACACCACAATTGGCATATTTGCCACAGATTCATCACTTACAAGACACTAAATCAACAGTCACTCACTATGTCACCAAATTACATCATCATCCTCACTTTTTATTAGAGCACTTGTTTTTAGTTTGTTTTCACACATCAGCACCACTCATGGAGAGTTCACAATTTCACACTATCTGATACTCAAACATACCATCACTTGAAAAGATTTAAAATATTACTGAGAAGCATCATCCCTATTCATTTATTATCACCAACCCCAAAAAATGTCACAACACAATTGCACGGAAACACATTAAGATTGAATTTTAGTACATCAATATACAAGTATGTACTATTTCTACACTTATATGGTGTACCTACATATACAGTAACAAAAGTGCATAACTTATTATTTAAATAAATACATATACATGACTACATAATCTGTCATAATATTTAAATTCAGCAAGTAATCATATAAGCAATCTCACTGGAATTTCTTATTCATCACTATTTATTTAATTTGTTACACACCATCACTGGTAGAGTATTAGTATTTTCACTGATTACTAACACTATTTTAAGTTGATTCATCAACTAACTATTTAAGTCGCATGTAAATCCTTACAACGAATACAGTGATTTAATTCTAGTATTCTTAAGCTGCAGAACGCACTATCGTTATATTAATACAGCATATATATTTGGTTAAAATAAAATTGAATATAACAACTGTCCAGCAATAGATGTACATGCAGTCATACTATTCCCCCCCCCCCTCCTTTTTTTATCGCAGCCACTAATCTTATTATCTGGTCAGAATGAATATTTCAACTAGAATAATTATTATTTCAGTAAATATCCAAACACCAACATTAAGATATCGGCCATTAAAAATGGAGCATTACATCAAGCTTGTCACTATACTGAAGGTTAAAATGACAAGCTTATATCTGTATATTTATCAACAAACGTTATACCCTTCAACTTTATTAATATTATTATACTCCATCTTGACTAACTAGGCTAATAATAAGGCTAATATAATAGGATAGCTTAAAAGCATATGTTGATTTATATACTTGCTCTCTTGATAAATTCCTTACAAGTAACTTGTTCTTTACCATATACTTTGTATCCAAGTCACAACCGGATACTATCTGTCACTATCAAAAACCACGCAATCAGTATAAACAGTATACAATTAACTAAATAAGACAAATTCCTTATATAAACTTTTAGTTTATAGGATTTCATGGTACAAATAACATAATAATCAGTTTCGCTTGTGTCCTACTAACTTTCATTCATACAGGTTCCAAGTATACACAAAGTAAGAATGAGAAAACATTTTCTTTCAATCGTATCCAACCTTACATGTGTATAGGTTATTCAGTATCGAGTGATTGGTTCCCTGCAACGGATCTCTTGATTTGTCAAAATAACAACCAATAGGAGAACGAGTGCGAGCCAATAAAAAGACACAAATCTGGCCGCGCCGTACCCTTTGAAAAAGCCACGTTAGTGGCGAAACATGTTAGGGAAATGTTTGTTGTGAATGCCTCCTAACATTTTTTAACTAGCAGGATATTTGGTCCTCAATGTAAATAATAGTAGCGGGTGTGTTGGTTGTTAACATTAAGACTACAGTTAAGAATCTCTTAAACAAGGTTCTATCTAGTACCGTGTACTTTACATTTGTAACCGGCAGTTGCGGCAAGGCGGTATTATAAGTATATCAGTACGGAAAGAGGGGATTTAGATACAATATCCCAATATCCAATAAGTTATAAATACCAAAAACGCCAAACTGCAAGCCGTGTTTATACAAACTTAGAAACAACTCAGAGATAACCGGTAGAGAAAAGTATATAGATACTAACAAACAACAAAAAATACTAGATTTGCTATAAGTATCAGAACGAATCCTTCTTACCGCTGTAGCTATCTTGCAGTATCTTGTAGTATTCATAGAGACTAAACTTGTAATTAAATTCAAAGTTGTGGCACAAATAGTGATTATCTAGTAACTTTTTGAGTATACACATATTAAATATATATAGCAGTTATCGTATGGAACATTAGAATCCAATAGAATAAGCACTTAATTTAGCAGCAATACTGGGTCTATATTATATTAACAAGACATTGAGAATATCTGTCTCAGCTAACCCATTACCCATTGGAATTTATAAGTAAAGCAAATCTAAGTAGTGCTTAATGACAAAAATGTGGCTATCAGTACTTTGTTACAATCAGGCTAGAACGAATCAGCTATAAAACATTTGCCTGTATAAAAGAATCAAACTATAATGTAACTTTTAAAGAATTTTGCCTAAATATATCGCAAAGTCAACTAGTACAATTATAATAAAGGCACAATACTTTATGAAAAACTAACAGTTAATTTAAGCTGAATTTAAGCAATCGGATGAGATATTTATTTAGTAAGATCAAGCCATACATATTTCAAAGCACATTAAGTATCTTTATAATATATAAGATCCAAACAACTATTTAAAGAAACGCTAATAAGTATCGTATACTCCATACAACCTACTGTAAAAATGGAACAAATTTTGTGTTAAATATATACATACTTTATTTGAAGTGCCAGAGAGTTCAGCACAATAGTCTGGAAATATATTAGGCTAAATCTTCAGCATATATAGACAGCAGTTACAATAGTTTAATCTAACAGTCTGTTAATATATCAGGCGACTATCCCAGCACATTTAAACAGCAATTGCAATAGTGGTAGATTTAGCTTATTATCATAAGCTAAGAACAACACCTACTCTATACCAACACTTTATATATATTCCTTTTTAATTAGCAGTAATATTAGATTTGCAAAATCTAAAACCCCAATATATGCACCAAGACAGAATACAAACCAGACTCTGCTGTATACAACCTTAGATCAGTTCCCACAAAATTGTATAATTGTGTATCCACTCACAAAACATTAAAGAAGACACTTTTATTTGTGACTTAGACCACAAGTTTAGGAACAACAGATTTATTATCACAGTGGTGCAAAGCGAAGAGAGATCACGTATTCTATAAGAAAATCAGATTTTTACTGATCCTTACAGATATCTCTGACTTAAGACATATCAATATACGTTTAATGTATACTACAACCACTATATTCAAATAAAGAATATTGGATTACAATAAATCCGACCAAATCCTGTGTTTTTAAACATTGTATATATGTAGATTGTGTGTAAGTTTTTGTTTTTGTTTTAAATTACGAAATAAAGGTTATATTTTAAATATCCCCAAGCACTCTCTCTCCAAAGATATCCAGTCTCTGCCCAATTTTGCCATGATTAAGGGGAAGAGTGCTACCCAGGTGTACAAATTTTCAATCCAAGCATTACCAATTTGTTGCTCTTCCTTTTGGCCTAGCAACAGCTCCAAGGATCTTTTCAAAGGTTCTCGGTGCCCTTCAGTCTGTAATCAGAGAGCGGGGTATTGCGGTGTTTCCTTATTTGGACGATCACTTGGTACTTGCTCAGTCTTTACGTTCTGCAGAATCTCACACGAATCAACTAGTGTTGTTTCTTCAAGGACATGGTTGGAGGATCAATTTACCAAAAAGTTCTTTGATTCCTCAGACAAGGTTAACCTTTTTAGGTTTCCAGATAGACTCAGTATCCATGACTTTGTCTCTAACAGACATGAGACGATTGAAGTTGGTTGCAGCCTGTCGGAACCTTCAGTCTCAGTCATTCCCTTCAGTAGCTATGTGCATGGAGGTTTTAGGTCTCATGACTGCAGCATCGGACGAGATCCCCTTTGCTCGTTTTCACATGAGACCTCTTCAGCTTTGTATGCTGAACCAATGGGGCAGGGATTATACAAGGATATCACAATTAATATCCTTAAATCCCAATGTTCGACTATCTCTGACTTGGTGGTTAGATCACCATTGTATAGTTCAAGGGGCCTCTTTTGTTCGTCCAACCTGAACAGATGCGAGTCTTTAAGGTTGGGGAGCTGTCTGGGGATCTCTGACAGCACAAGGGGTTTGGAAATCTCAAGAGGCGGGATTACCAATCAATATTTTGGAACTCTGTGCGATTTTCAGGGCTCTCTTAAAGAAAGAACCGTTCATTTGTTTTCAGACAGACAATATCACAACTGTGGCATATGTCAATCATCAGGGGGGGACTCACAGTCCCCAAGCTATGAAAGAAGTATCTCGGATACTTGCCTGGGCAGAATCCAGCTCCTGTCTAATTCTGCTGTCCATATCCCAGGTATAGACAATTGGGAAGTGGATTATCTCAGTCGTCAGACTTTACATCCGGGAGAGGGGTCTCTTCACCCAGATGTGTTTTTTCAAATTGTTCAGATGTGGGGGCTTCCAGTAATAGATCTGATGGCATCTCATCTAAACAAGAAACTTTCCATGTACCTGTCCAGGTCCAGTGATCCTCAGGCGGAGGCAGTGGATGCATTGACACTTCCTTGGCGTTATCAACCTGCCTATATTTTTCCGCCTTTAGTTCTTCTCCCAAGAGTGATTTCCCAAATCATCATGGAGCAATCATTTGTGCTTCTGGTGTCTCCAGCATCGCAACAGGTTTTGGTATGCAGATCTTGTTCGGATGTCCAGTTGCCAACCTTGGCCACTTCCGTTAAGACCACACCTTCTATCTCAAGGTCTGTTTTTCCATCAGGATCTCAATCATTAAATTTGAAGGTATGGAAATTGAACGCTTAGTGCTTAGTCATAGAGATTTCTCTGACTCAGTAAATAAAACTATGTTGCAAGCTCGTAAATCTGTTTCTAGAAAGATTTATTATCGAGTTTGGAAAACCTACATTTCATGGTGTTCTTCTCATAAATTCACTTAGCATTCTTTTAGAATTCCTAGAATTTTACAGTTTCTTCAGGATGGTTTGGATAAGGGTTTGTCTGCAAGTTCTTTGAAAGGACAACTTTCTGCTCTTTCTGTCTTATTCCACAGAAAAATAGCTAAACTTCCTGATATTCATTGTTTTGTACAGGCGTTAGTCCGTATCAAGCCTGTTTTAAATCAATCTCTCCTCCCCGGAGTCTTAATTTGGTTTTAAAGGCTTTACAGGCTCCTCCATTTGAGCCTATGCATTCTTTGGACATTAAATTGGCTGGGATGCTGCAGGTCGTCCAGGTGCCCCGAGCTCTCCTCCAAGATGAGGAGGACAGCCCAGTTCTAGAGGGGCCATTCTGGGATGGGGGGTCAATGACAGAGCCAACATCATCATCCACCACTGCAGACAGTAAATACTATAAGTTATATAGGAGCATTGAGAATATGTGAGACGTTTAGGAAAATGAGAGTAGAATCATGCGAACATGTTAGGATTGTTCAAGAAATGATTATAGCAAAATCTAAAATATATTTTATTATCATAGGTAATTTATACATCAGATGATTCTGGCATTGGCTCCTGTAATGACTTTGCCACCTGATTTTTAAAGACAAGATCAGATGGTAAGTAGACACAATGTATGGACTGAGATTGAGGGGGGGGGGTTGCACAATGATCCATCATATGGCATGCAATTAGTTTACATGTATTATTTAGTTTAGACATTATTAGCTTTTAGATAGTCTGAAAGAGATAAATGCCACAGACAGCAGATAAAGAGATACTTTGAAGCACATAGTATTGCCAAAGTCATACATCATAGGTTAAGTCTGCACAATGTATGTGACTCAGCTTAACACTTGATTGTTAGAACATAAAACAAAAGAGGCTACATATGCTTAGTAAGCTATTGCTATAAACATATTAGGAAATAGGTAGTGTTAAGGGGAGGGATGAAAATCTATGTACAATTTGTTTTGATTTTCAATTTATTTTACATTAGGGAGATGACTTCATCTACAGACTGAAAGTGAAGAATACCAATGTGATCATGTGTGTGGCATTGTCTTTCAACTGTGCTGACTTCTACAACAGCTAAAGACACCTTCACATTGTAAGTATACACATTGTATGGAACCAGATGGGGAGTGGGGGGTGGCCCCTGATCCATCATATGGGACACTATTAGTTTACACGTCTTACTCAGTTTATACATTATTAGATTTTATATATTCTAAAGTGGATTAATGTGACAGCAGATAAAGGGATACTCTGAAGCACATTGAATTGTCATACATCAGAGGTTGAGTATGCACAATTTATGTGACTCAGCTTCACACTTGATTGTTAGAACATAACATGAAAGAGGCTACATACGCTTAGTAAGCTGTCAATATAAATATTTTAGGAAATAGTTAGGGGGAGGGATGCAGAACTATGTAACTTTTATTACAGATTTGATGTACACTTTATTTTCCATTAGGGAGATTGACTTCATCTACAGACTGAAAGTGAAGAATACCAATGTGATCATGTCTGTGACATTGTCTTTCAACTGTGCTGACTTCGAAAAACATACAAAGACACGTTCACATGGTAGGTGTACACAATTCTCTGGAACAAGACTGGGGGTGCAGGATACATCCTATGGGAAGCACTTATGTTTCCTCTTTTCTGTTAGATGGTATTTCACAATCCTCTATTTTGAAAGTGATGAAAATGAAAATGAAGATAAACTGATATTTTGAACTGAATTGACTTTTAAAGATGATACATTCAGGTTAGTTTGCATAATGCATGCTATTAAGAATCATAGGAGGAATAATGTACAACTAATTAATAATATATTGAATGTGTCAGACAATTTTAAACATGTCCTATTTTTGAAGACATTTATTTAATATACATTCCCCCTACTTTGTGCTAGAGAGGACTCAGATTGTGATCAATCATACAGATAAAGGGGTACATTTCATAGTTGACATTTAGGTATATTAGTTTTTGAAGGGACAGAAAATATTGCATTCAATTATGTCCCTCATACAATTGAATAATTAGGAATATTTTAAGAAAATTGGATATTAGGCATTATTTGTCTAATTTTGAATGTTAATATGCAAGTCAACTCTTGATTAGATAATTTAATTTGATTAATTTTAAATTATGTAGATAGATAGATATAGATGATATAGATCTAGATCTCCAATCTTAACCTGGCTTTAATATCAAATAAAACAATATGTTAGAGCATAGATAGAAGATGATTTTTCAATTATTATATTTACAGAATATTTGTTTAGTCATGTGTTCATTAAATAACATAATTGATTTCATATTCTAATATTTATTTTTAAAAAATTTTTACAGATTTTTATTTTTGATGAATTCCAAAATGAATATAGATTTATTGTTAGAATTTTTTTTTTCAAATAAATATCTTTGCATACTATCAGCTAGATTAAGAGTTTTGTGGTAAGAGCTGCTCAGTGCTAACTTGCAAGTTATTGTCACCGCTCACCTCCCTATTGTGCTGCTATTACAGATTTGCATAAACCCAGCGTTAGCAGGCAAGAAGTGAGCGTAGAGCAAAAATGAGCTGCATACCGCACTCCAATACCAGCGCCACGGTGAGCTGGTTTTACGTGCTCATGCACAATTTCCCCATAGACATCAATGGGGAAAGCCGGCTGAAAAAAGTCTAACACCTGCAATAAAGGAGCGTAAAGCTCTGTAACACAGCCCCATTGATTCCTATAGGGAAAGAAACATTTATGTTTACACCTAACACCCTAACATAAACCCCAAGTCTAAACACCCCTCATCTGCCGTCCCCGATATCACCGACACCTACATTATACTTATTAACCCCTAATCTGCCACCCCCGACTTCGCCACCACCTACTTTATACTTATTAACCCCGTAATCTGCCGCCCCTGACATCACCAACACCTACATTACACTTATTAACCCCTAATCTGCCACACCCGACATCGCTGACACCTACACTACACTTATTAACCCCTATTCTGCCGCCCCCGACTTTGCCAACACCTACATTACACTTATTAACCCATAATCTTCTGTCCCGACATCGCCGCCACCTACCTACATTTATTAACCCCTAATCTGCCACCCCTAACATCGCTGCCACCTACCTACATTTATTAACCCCTAATCTGCTGCCCCTAACATCGCCGCCACCTACCTACATTTATTAACCCCTAATCTTCCACCCCTAACATCGCCGCCACCTATCTACATTTATTAACCCCTAATCTGCCACCCCCAACATCGCAGCCACTATAGTAAAGTTACAAACCCTTAAACCTAACCCAAGTCTAACCCTAACACCGTCTACTTTAATATAATTAAAATAAATCTAATAATAAATTCCTATCATTAACTAAATAATACCTATTTAAAACTAAATACTTACATGTAAAATAAACCCTAAGCTAGCTACAATATAACTAATAGTTACATTGTAGATATCTTAGGTTTTATTTTTATTTCACAGGCAAGTTTGTATTTATTTTAACTAGGTAGACTAGTTAGTAAATAGTTATTAACTATTTACTAGCTACCTAGCTAAAATAAAAACACATTTACCTGTAAAATAAAACCTAACCTGTCTTACACTAACACCTAACCTTACACTACAATTAAATAAATTACATTAATTAAATAGAATTAACTAAATTACAAAAAAACAAACACTAAATTACACAAAATAAAAATAAATTATCAGGTATGTAAACTAATAACACCTAATCTAATAGCCCTATCAAAATAAAAAGCCCCCCCCCCCCAAAATAAAAAAAACCCTAGCCTAAACTAAACTACAAATAGCCCTTAAAAGGACCTTTTGCTGGGCATTGCCCCAAATAAATCAGCTCTTTAACCTGTAAAAAAAAAAATACAAACAACCCCCAACAGTAAAACCCACCACCCACACAACCAAACTCCAAATAAAATCCTAACTAAAAAAACCTAACCTGAAAAGGGCATATAGCTCTTTTTCCGCCCAAAAGCCCTAATCTAAAAATAAAATCCACCCAATAAACACTTAAAAAACCTAACACTAACCCCTGAAGATCAACTTACAGTTTTTGAAGACCTGACATCCATACTCAACGAAGCTGGCAGAAGTCCTCAACGAAGCGGCAGAAATCCTCATCGAAGCCGGCAGAAGTCTTCATCCAAGGCGGCCGAAGTCTTCATCCAAGCCGGCAGAAGTTTTCAGCCAGATGGCATCTTCTATCTTCATCCAGTCAGCCAATAGAATGCAAGCTCAATCTTATTGGCTGATTGGATCAGCCAATAGGAATGGATCTCAATCCTATTGACTGATTGCATCAGCCAATAGGAGTTTTTCACCTTTAATTCTGATTGGCTGATCAGCCAATCGGAATTTAAGGGACGCCATCTTGGATGAGGTCACTTAAAGGAACCTTCATTCTTCAGTCGCTGTGGAAAGAAGAGGATGTTCCGCGCCGGATGTCTTGAAGATGGAGCCGCTCCACGCCGAATGGATGAAGATAGAAGATGCCGTCTGGATGAAGACTTTTGCCGGCTTGGATGAAGACTTCGGCCCACTTGGATGAAGACTTCTGCCGGCTTCGATGAGGACTTCTGCCGCTTCGTTGAGGATTTCTGCCGGCTTCGTTGAGGATGGATGTCGGGTCTTCAAAAACTGTAAGTGGATCTTCGGGGGTTAGTGTTAGGTTTTTTAAGGGTTTATTGGGTGAGTTTTATTTTTAGATTAGGGCTTTTGGGTGGAAAAAGAGGGCAATGCCAATCCAAATGCCATTTTTAGGGCAATGGAGAGCTTAGGTTTTTTAGTTAGGATTTTATTTGGGGGGTTGGTTGTGTGGGTGGTGGGTTTTACTGTTGGGGGGTTGTTTGTATTTTTTTTACATGTAAAAGAGCTGATTTCTTTGGGGCAATGCCCCACAAAAGGCTTATTGGTAGTTTAGTTTAGGCTAGGGTTTTTTTTTAATTTCCGGGGGACTTTTTTATTTTGATAGTGCTATTACATTAGGTGTAATTAGTTTAAATATCTGATAATTTATTTTTTATTTTGTGTAATTTAGTGGGTTTTTTTTTTTTTAATTTAGTTAACTGGATTTAATTAATGTAATTTATTTAATTGTAATGTAAGGTTAGTTGTTAGTGTAAGACAGGTTAGGTTTTATTTTATAGGTAAATTTGTATTTATTTTAACTAGGTAGCTAGTAAATAGTCAATAAATATTTACTAACTAGTCTACCTAGTTATAAATACAAACTTGCCTGTGAAATAAAAATAAAACCTAAGCTAGCTACAATGTAACTATTAGTTATATTGTAGCTAGCTTAGGGTTTATTTTATAAGTAAGTATTTAGTTTTAAATAGGAAATATTTAGTTAATGATAGGAATTTTTTATTAGATTTATTTTAATTATATTAAAGTAGGGGGTGTTAGGGTTAGACTTGGGTTAGGTTTATGGGTTAGTAACTTTAGTATAGTGGCAGCAACGTTGGGGGCGGCAGAATAGGAGTTAATAAGTGTAGGTAGGTAGCGACAATGTTGGGGGAGGCAGATTAGGGGTTAATAACAGTAATGTAGGTTGTGGCGATGTTAGCGACTGCAGATTAGGGGTTAATAATATTTAACTAGTGTTTGCGATGCAGGAGTGCTGTGGTTTAGGGGTTAATATGTTTATTATAGATTAGATTAGGGGTTAATAAATTTATTTTAGTATTTGCGATGTAGGGGTTAATAGGTAGTTTATGGGTGTTAGTGTACTTTTTAGCACTTTAGTTATGAGTTTTATACTACAGCTTTGTAGCGTAAAACCCATAACTACTGACTTTCAGTTTACGTTATGGATCTTGTAGTTTTAGGCTGTACAGCTTACTTTTTGGCCAGACAGACAGACTCGTAATACCGGCGCTATGGAAGTCCCATTGAAAAACGACTTTTTGAAAGCTGCAGTAGTTACGTTGCGTTCCGGCCAAAAAGATGTGCGGTGCAGCTAAACCTGCAAGACTCAATACCAGCGGTAATGAAAAAGAGCCTTAACTCTGCTTTTTCACCCATACCGCAAAACTCGTAATCTAGCTGTATATTTTTTTATTTTATTTATTTAAATATATCTTTTATTTTTATAACTATATATATATATATATATATATATATATATAGCAATAGTTGTGGGATAAGCACTCTCACCTCCTCATTGACTGGCCAGGGTGTCAAGAACAATGGTTTTTAATACTGCAAAATAGATCCGCACTCACTGGACTTTAAATAACAAAACGTGGTTTATTGTTGTGACGTTTCAGGGATCAAACCGTTCCCTTTATCAGACCAAAAATATTTTGGTCTGATGAAGGGGATGGTTTTATTTCCCGAAACGTCACAACAATAAACCACGTTTTGTTATTTAAAGTCCAGTGAGTGTGGATCTATTTTGCAGTATATATATATATATATATATATATATATATATATATATATATATATATATATATAGATATATATAGATATATATATATATAGATATATATAAGTAGAAAAGAAAAATGAGCCAGTAGAAAGAATCCACTAGATCATTCCTAGGCGCTTCTATCAAGATAATATTATGCCACAGTGTATATATAGTTATATCCAGCACCTCATATACAATAATCTAGCTAGATAAATCCGGCAGCCAATACCAAAAATGCAGAAGAGACCTATCACCCCTCTAAAAGGAAATATAAGCAAAAGGAGAAGGATGGCGCAGGGAACCAAAAGCTAGAGCACACAGTGAATTTACAACTATGTAGAAATAAAAGAAAAGACCTACACTAAAGAAAAATACCCAGACCCTAAAATATATGAAGAGAAAAGGCCTGGGGCAAAAATAATAATATAAAAAAATAAAAAAATAATTAAATAATTATAGCAACATATATAATTAAATATAAAATATATAAACCATCAAATAAATAATGAAGATTAAAAACCGTATATATCTATAGGTTATTATAGGTATATAAGGGGTAGGCCTAAGCCCAATAAACAGTCTCAAATAAAAAAATCCAGTGCACACCAAATGGAGAGAAAACAATCTTCATGCGATAATCCCCTAATGGATGGATGTACACTTACTTCCAAGAACCTCAATCAAATGAGGTAAGAATGTAGCACTTTCATAAATAAGCAAGGCACCTCCTGTAGAATGGATGGGATAAGATGACTGTGGATCTCTCAGAATACAGTCGTCAGAGTCTTGAAATTTTCTGATAGTGAAACCTTCCCAAGCTCCTCGTGCTCTCTTTAATGAGTGGTAACTTCCAGCTCTGGTATTAGTGTCATAGAAAAAGAACCAGAAAAGCAAACATAGTGTAAAACTGCTTTAATAGAACATAAAATGACACACAATCAGTTACACTCACATTTAAGAACCTCAACCAATGAGGTATGATTACTGCACATAAAAGAAGTGAAAGCTGAAGCCAGGAAGTCCTATAATCATCCGTAATAAGGAAGACAGTCCAAAGTAACATCCAAGGCTCCAGATATACAGAAGCACAGCTCAATCCACAACCATATAAAAGCAGTGAGCCTTCCTTTAAAACCTTACGCATTTCGAAGGGGTTAGTAATTCAGATTCCCTTCTTCATCAGAGGTAAGGACCTATTTCAAAACTCAACTTTAAATAGTGCCCAATAAAATGCTACATTCAATTTCCCAATTCACCGTAGACGGTTTGACACGCAAAATAGCACTTCCGAAGTCTTTGACACGCAAAACGTCATTTCCGGTCTAGCGCTAAGCCAAGAAAGATGCCCACTCAGGCTCTGAGGTTGTCATAGATACCGACAACAATCTGCTCACATCCGTGAGCTAGCATGTAAAAGAAAACTGCGGCGATGCTTACTCAGCGTGTCAGACCAAAAGGACCATACTAAAACATATATTTCTCAGAAGCAATAATATGTGATATAAATAAATGTAAAAGATAACTGGTGCATACTAACTGTTATTAGTCACATCAATATCTTAAAATTCTGAAAATAAAATCATACTCAAAAGGCAATAAATATATACATCTTAAAAACATTATTGCATAAAAACATCATTGTATAAAACTTTTTTTCAAATAACCCCCTTCATAAAAATATAAATATAAACATAAACATAAAATATATATCAGAATATTGTATGTGATCTAAAACATGTATGAAAATGCAAGTACATATCTCATATAGGACATATACACCCTACTATCTCCTTTAGAAACGAAGAGGAGAAAAAACAGGGGGAAAGAAAGAGAGAGTGGGAAGAAAAGAACGAAAGAAATAATTAATTCTTCCAAAAAAAATTTACTACAACTTAATAAGGTCCCCCAATGTATATCCACATAAGAATTATAAAATATATAATACAAATCCTAAGAGGAGTTCAAGATGAAGTGTCAACAGAGGCAGAGATATAGATACACAGCATTTATATATATATATATATATATATATATATATATTTTTTTTTTTTTACAAAAATGCAGCAATGTCTATGTCCACATTTAGTCCAGCTGGGACCCTGATATTGAATGCATGGATCCAATACATCTCCCTCTGTCTAAGAAGAGTTTCCCTGTTACCACCCCTAATTCCTACATTTACATGCTCTAGGATCGTACCCCTTAGGCATTCAGGGTTTTCATGGTGTATCTGTCTATAATGTTCGGACAAATTGTGAGATTTTAAACCTTCTTTGATATTAGTTATATGCTCATAGAACCTGTTTTTGTATGGTCTCCTAGTTCTACCTATATACTGGAGGTTACGGCTACACTGTAATAGGTATACTACATATGTAGTTTTGCAGTTAACCAGACTATTGATCCTGCATTCTTTACCATTCAAAGTAGAATTGATGCATTTCGTAGGTTCTTTACCATGATACATTTTTTCACATGATACACAGTAAACTACCTATTAACCCCCACATCGCAAACACTAAAATAAATGTATTAACCCCTAATCTGCTGCTCCGGACATCGCCGCCACTATAATAAACATATTAACCCCTAAACCACAGCACTCCCGCATCGCAAACACTAGTTAAATATTATTAACCCCTAATCTGCAGTCGCTAACATCGCCACAACCTACATTACTGTAATTAACCACTAATCTGCCTCCCGCTAACATTGTCGCTACCTACCTACACTTATTAACCCCGCATGAAGATTGTTTTCTCTCCATTTGGTGTGCACTGGATTTTTTTATTTGAGACTGTTTATTGGGCTTAGGCCTACCCCTTATATACCTATAATAACCTATAGATATATACGGTTTTTAATCTTCATTATTTATTTGATGGTTTATATATTTTATATTTAATTATATATGTTGCTATAATTATTTAATTATTTTTTTCTTTTTTTATATTATTATTTTTGCCCCAGGCCTTTTCTCTTCATATATTTTAGGGTCTGGGTATTTTTCTTTAGTGTAGGTCTTTTCTTTTATTTCTACATAGTTGTAAATTCACTGTGTGCTCTAGCTTTTGGTTCTCTGCGCCATCCTTCTCCTTTTGTTTTTATATATATATATATATATATATATATATATATATATATATATATATATATATATATATATATATATATATATATATATATTCATATTCTATATCCAAGTAAGATAATAAGAAATACATCTTTCTAATATTATGACATGTAAACAAAATATTAGTCCCATGACTGTTTGTTAAAGTATCTATTTTACAAGCACATGTCTGATATTAAATATAATACAGTTTAATTTTTTTGTCAAAAATTTAAATTTCAGCACAGCTCAAGCAGATAATGAGTGTTAAAGTTTTGTATCTTAGAAAAGTTAAGGCGGAGTTAGATACAGCCATCTAATTTTTGGTTGTGTGATTTAGAGATGTACAAATCCTAAAATGTTAATGACAAGGCTATGCAGTATAAAGTCATGTCACTTTTCAGAAATGTGTAGGGTGAACTTGTTAGATTAAGGTGTTATATTAAGGTGTCAGTGTAGATATTCTAATATCTATCATGTAAAAAAAAACTTTAACATATTCTTAAATAAATATAGCTTAGTTATTATAGTCTCATTATTTGCAAGGTAAACTAGGTAGATTAAATTATCTTTAAAGAAAACATTATAGCTAAGTTTATTTTCACATTTAGACAGAGCAAGTTATTGTATGCCATATTAATGACTTTTCACTCTAGTGGAGTCATTTGAAGGGACAGTTAACTCATAGATATTTCAACATATAACTTCACACAATTATGCTCTTTACCCGCTGGAGTGTATACAATTGTTTACAAGTATTTTTGTTAAACTTAATTTTTATTTTCAAATAGTTAATTTCTCCTATGGTATCTCCTCCTATTCATAATGTTTTTGTCCTTAAAGGACCAGTAAACACAGTAGGTTTGCATAATCAACAAATGCAAGATAGCAAGACAATACAATAGCATTTACTCTGAATTTAAAATGAGTAGTAGATTTTTTCTAACAAATTTTAAAGTTATGTATATTTCCACTCCCCCTGTACCATGTGATAGCAATCAGCCAATCACAAATGCATATATGTATAGTCTGTGAATTCTTGTACATGTTCAGTAGGAGCTGGTACCTCAAAAAGTGTAAATATAAAATAATGTACACTTTTTTAATGGAAGTAAATTGGAAAGTTTTTTTAAAATTACATGCTGAATCTGAATTATAAAAATTTAATTTGACCTGAGTGTCCCTTTAAGGCAAAGCTGTGTAAACACAGCCATTATAAGATATTTCACTCCCAGTGGGATATACAATATATAAGGTAATACAAATTAAAAAGTTTTAGTTTGATTATTTTGCAGATATAAGAAGTATGTATATGTAAATAATAAGATATAGTTAGGAGATCAAATTATATCTATGAGCTAAAAAATTTTTATTTTGTTGTGGCTTCAAAATATTAATTCCTAGACAAACAGGAACAATTTAATTTCATACATTATATACTCTGCTGCTAATAAAATAATAAGGAAATGTAAACACATTGAGTTATCCAAATATTATAGTATACTGTCCCTTTAAGAGTCTGCACTAAATCATTAAAAAGCTCCATCAAAGGAGGGAGATAAGTGGACACTTTACATACAATGACCTCACACAGGTCAAATGTATATTCATATAACAGGATCGAGTATGCCAAAATGCAGAATGTGTATTAATGTAAATATCTATTTTTGGTTTACTGTCCCTTTAAATGTATATAACCTTTCACTTGGTATACACTCATCTATTTAAATATATTATCATATTTAGACACGACTGCATTTTTTTTTTTTATTTCCCATTGCATATTTACTATTATAATATTAGCTATTATGTCAACTATTTAGTTTTAGTTAATAGCTTGTGATTTCATTTGTAGTGAAAGGGAAATGCAACCAAAAGTTAATCTTCCATGATTCAGACAGAGCAGATTTGAATCCAAAATAAAAATGCACTTTAATAATCACATATGGTTCATTCTCATGTTATCTTAAGTTTGCACAAACTATATGCATAGGTTTATTAGCAGCAAAGCATTACTGGGAGATATATACTTAGTTGCAATGGTTAGCCAAATGTCTTTAGATACTTCACACTATTGCATATCTGCTTCTTAACAATAAAGATACCTTGAAAAATAAATACAGAAACATTGATTTTCCATTTTAAAATATTCCCTTTATTTTTCTCAAAGTAATGTCCATTATAAATACAAATTACGCATTTCACCATTTTTTAATTATAGCGTGGTAAACGTATCTTTCAAGATGAGATTCGAATCTGTGTAAAGTCGACTATAATTTCACGCACTAGCACACAATCGATGGGCTTTGTTGGGTTTGTAAATACATTTAATAGAGCACTGGTAATACTTCACAATGAGTCACAATATTTATTTAACAATGAATACATACAATGTTTACTTTTATAAATCTAAAATATTTGTAAACTTGTATTAATGAACTTGATCAATATTAATGTGTCATAAACATTTACTAATGTGACTGGATTATATTTACTATCGTGAGTAAAAGTACAATCTAGTTCAAATGTCCACAAAATATATTAAGATTTAACGGATTACATATATGATATATGCATCACATATATACGTATACTATTCTCATAAATTCTAAATTATTCTCCATGCCACATGTAGTAACAGCACCCCCAGGAGGTATGTGTATGGAAGCTACAAATATATGAATCCATGAACCATTATGAAACGGCCAATCAGAGTTCATCACACAAACATAACTTGGGTCAGTATGGCATCACAGACATGCTAATTACAGTATTTTATCCAATCAGATGTACAGATACCATGTCCCATAATGCACCTAATGTTTACTTCCCCATATAAAAGTCCATTACACATTGCCATTTTTGTCAGTTCTCTAATACCTGTTGGTAATATATATATATATATATATATATATATATATATATATATATATATATATACTGTGTATATATATACTGTATATATATATATATATATATATATATATATATATATATATATATACTGTATATATTTGATAAAAAACAACAGGATGTCTCCCAGGTAAACATGAGCGGAAAGTACTGCACTGGTCAACGTGGTCGAGGAGTTTTATCCACAGCTGATTGGGACTCAGAAGGGGTCAACAAAGCCATCGATAAAAAGGGCCCTCTGAGTATCTATCACCATTTCTGTGAATTCAGTGAAAGACGTCCAGAGGACCAAGGATCAAATCATGCAGAGATTCGGGGATATGTGGTTGCGGCTTCGCAATAAAGTCCGCCTCATGAGGGAGTGGGCAAAAGTCCATCGGAGAGGTGGGAATCAAGATCCACCCCCACGGAAAATTTTCGACAACCTTATGAGGAAACTTGAGGTGCAAGCTCCTCTGCCCCTTCACAGTCCCCAGCTGCTGACTCTGAAACTCCCGACCTGGAGGCCAGTGCAGCTCCAATCGATGATCTTGGAGAAGGAAGTACAGAGGCTGAAGAAGGTAAATATCAGACTTTATATAATACATTAATATTTGAGTATATATTTAATCAATGTGTATACAGTCATATATTCAACCTATATAGAACTCCCAACAGACGTTACATATGATAGTAGACATCTGAATTTAGATTCATCACAAATTAAAAAGGAATAATGCTTTTTCTTGCGCTCTTCGAATATGCGTCACAGAGCTAAATTGGAATTGTGCATCCGTGAAATCCCTAACCCCTGCCATTTCATACATTGAACATCGATTCATACAAAAATTAGAAATATTAATTTGTGTCATTCAAGCTTTACAATGATCCTATTGGAATATCGTGATACACACAATTGTAAATATATTTGAAAGCTTTACAAATTATACTCATCACACTACTAGATCCAAATCAATTCATAATCACAGATGCGCTATTACGCTTTTAATTATTGCGCAATCATCATGGAAGATATAATTGTGCAGAGAAGTGAACATGTGTTTGCTGTAACAGTGGCATTACTTTAGACATGTTGGTCAAATGTAAACATTAATTAGTATAAATGTAAAGAATACAGTATAATGATTTTCAATCTTCTAAATTACAAAAGCTATACTAGCAATATAAAAAAAAAATTGACCGCTCAATGTCTAACAATTGATGACAATGCAAGAAGACATAAAATGACTTAAATCGACAGTCAACAGCATAAAAGCTTGAAACTAAATATACATGATCTCTTTATTAATAAATACATTTTTGAAAACCATGAACTCACGTGAAGAATTAAAATGTTTAACTTTGTCATTTTGAAAAACAATGTATGATTGTTCATGTCAAAGTTCTGATTTGTATTAATGATATCCAATCCTGATTGAATATTTTACAGTGATGGCTGTTGGTGCTTGACCATCTAGCCCGGGTTTGTCCCATTCTGGTATGTCTCATTATACTATACTTTTGTCTTACAAATTTGGACATAATATTGCCTAATCCATTCACATTGATCTATATTATCATGGATCCTCTAATTCAATTTCAAAAGGATTTAAAAAGAAGAATCACGATTCAGAGATCCAATTCAATTGTAATCCAAATTTCAATTTATTAGTATTCGAAGATATTCCTCTGATTCGTGCTATCTTTATTTAAAGGTAATTAGGGTCTTGCCCATTTTGTATTCTGCACCTTGGTAGTGCTTGCTTAACAGTTGGTGGCAACATTTAGACAACACTAACACATTTTTACACATGTGCAGAATATATAAATATACATCTCATATGCTTTGATATTTTATTCTTGTCATTAAGAGAGAAGGATAATTAAATATTCATGATGATAGGATAAAATTATATTTGAAATTGGATGCTCTCTCTGATTCACTATATCAACATATGGAATAGATAATTCCTTTAGAGTGACTTTCTCAAATATTGATATTGAATTTATCTATAGATAAACGATATCTTTATTAATCATTACACTGTTTTGATGAAACAATACTCTGATTTAAATCACATCTTTCACTCTCGGACTACCTTTATATATAAGCAAATTCTAACAGCACCATGATGACATAGTTTAAAATATATCTTATGTCTTGCATTGTGATCAATATTTGTTGTGTCAGAAATCAGATTACTGTACATTGCACAAATTATATATATATGTGCCACGTGTATTATGCTTTAGTTGTTACCAATTGTTATTCAAAGTGTTGCCTTTCTGGATTATTCTAAAAACAGGGACCAATAGTTATTTTTAGATATGCCATAGATTAATATGATAAGAATTAGCTGTCTAATATTTTAAGAAATCAGACATATGTAAAGGACATAATTTTCTTTCCACTAATCTTGATGAAATATTGAATTTATTTCTCATATAAGTGGTTGTCACAATATCAGTATCTCTTTACAGCCTGTCCCTTTAATTAGGCCTGTTGTGTTCCTTTATAATCATCCTAGCTCCTTTGCTCATTGCTTGTTATTGAGAAACCTCCCCTGGTTTCAATTGAGCCACTTACTGCCTTGTTCAGCTGCTTCCTGCAGCATTACCTGGAAGTCTGCCTTCAGATTCAGTGTGCACCTGGATGCCTCCCCCTTTCAGACTGGAGCTTTGCAGTCAAACAGAAGCCTGCTGTTCTTTGGAGACAACACATCCTTTTTGTCAGCGGATTCCAGTAAGTATATAACTGCGTTACCATACAACTACAGACTGTTGCTGTTTGAAGTCTCATTTTACTCTGCTATTTTCCCAAGTCACCTCAGTTGCCCGGTTTCTGTTACTATAACCAAGGCTTTGTTTATCTTGCTTGTGATTGAGGAATTGAATCACCCAGTTTACAAATTACTTTGCTTAATGCTCTTATTTTTTTTTCTTAAAGCTGTTAACATCGATGTAGCAAATTATCAGCATCTTATTTTTATATTTTTTCTGAGTCCACACTGTGATTATTTCATTTGCAAATGTTACATTGAGATCAATTACTAACCACTATATTAAGAATGTAATGTTAAAGTTAAACTTACATTCTGATAATGTGGGATATAAAAAGTCTGCAGTTAGTTTTTATTTCAAAACAGTATGTGAAGTAAAACTAAAGCAGAAACAACACTACTTAATTTTTTCTATATATTTGACTAAATCTGCACATTTGATTATTTTACCTAAGGAACATTTCTGATTATTAGCAGCTGTGACCGTGGTCTAGTCTTCACATTTCAAAAGATATTTTTTTAAATAGTTTAGAATAATGTTATTTTGGAATACCAAATATGTATATTTAAAGCTGATGTACAGATTGTGTTACATAATAGTTATTTATATCATTAAAAGATCTAGTTGTTGTGACAAGCTCAGAGGGATCCAGCACTGATGAAGATCTGCCTTT